>NC_091955.1:63028834-63328834 GCF_031021105.1 Erythrolamprus reginae
GTAATTAGTCTAAGAAGACACACACCACACAATAAAAGGAAAACCCAAAAGTTTTTATAAACAGAAAAACAGAAACAGCTCCCTTTTTAAATATCAAAGGGATTTTCTGCAATCCCATTGCTCACCCAATAACTGGGAAATTGAGTTCAATTCTAAAGTCCAGAGAGTCCACACACAATCTTGAACAGCACAAAAACCACGATCTTGACGAAACAATGAATCAGATAAACTGCCATGAGCATAAAACACCAGACTGCACTTTTATCTGTAGCACTAATTACAGCAGCCCCACCCAACCACAGGTGGCCTCATTTTCTCTTGTAATAATCCTTCAGCTGTTGTCTCCTATGCATCACTCTACGCATGCATGGATGTGTCATTAATTCTTGTTCTGAATCCAGGGATGATACAGATGATTGATCTCCTCCTGGGCTGTCTGCCAAACTCCCCTCTTCCCTGTCACTCACGCTTCCTTGGTCAGAGGAGGCTTCGTCGGCAGATTCCATCGGGAGCAAAACAGGCCTGTGGCATGTGGATGTTTCCCCCACATCCACCTGCACATTCCTTGGGGCAGGAGCTGGGCCAGAGCTAACCTCAACAAATAGTGGCAGGGGATTTGAATTATCTCTATCTCTGTTGAGAGAGAAACATTGCCAAGTATGGTCCTTTCAGGTGATCCCAACTTGTTAACCATTTTTTCTTAGAGAAGGAGAGAAGAATTAGAGCAGTGTTTCCCAACCGTGGCAACTTGAAGATATCTGGACTTCAATTCCCAGAATTCCCCAGCCAGCATTCGCTGGATATGTTCACTGCCTTGAGTTATTTGCAAAAATAATAAGCATTCGCTGGCTGGGGAATTCTGGGAGTCGAAGTCCAAATATCTGCAAGTTGCCAAGGTTGGGAAACACTGAATTAGAGGATAAGCAATCTTTCACTTGATATTAACCAAAATGGAAAATTGTCAACAAACTGAACAAAAAAAAATGAACATGGAGGAATCATTATACATTCAGGGGTAACTAAAACAGTGCAATGGACTTCAAAAAAACTGGATTTTAATAAATTCAAACAGTAAATAATTACGATTCCACATCAGGAAAACTAATGGGAAAAGAACTTTAAGATGAATAGATATTTTAAACAGTTTTATTGGCAGTATTTTTTAAAATGCAAACAATTCTATTGGGAAAAAAGGAAGCAGAAGAAACAGTTTCTAAAAATAGAAAATACATAAAGTGAAAAGTGGGACAGATCACTAAGGAAGAAGAGATAAGGGAGGACTTTAAAGTAAAATATGTTTTATTTTATAACATCTATAGAGGAGGACAAAAATATTTTCCCTCCCGGTTTGAATATTCTTTTATTCTAATATTCATGTCTGAAACAATCCATAACCTATAATAATTAGGGTGTTGGAAGGAAAATCCTGGTTCATTTACAAGCTGGGAGAAAGACGCTGGAAACATGGAGGCTAATTGGAAAGAAGATTTATTGATGAAGCAGAACCACATGGGTTTATGGTTCTGAGCAGCTGACAAAAGGGAGTTGAGGGGTAGTGGTGTTTGTACCTTCTCTGGGCTTTGTATTTGTGCTTCCTGTTCCTGTGCAATAACATGTACAGTGTTCCCTCGATTTTCGCGGGTTCGAACTTCGCGAATAGCCTATACCACGGTTTTTAAAAAAATATTAATTAAAAAATACTTTGCGGGTTTTTTTCTATACCACGGTTTTTCCCACCCGATGACATCATACGTCATCGCCAAACTAATAATTTTTGCAAATAAATAACAAAAACAAATTATTGTTAATAAATTATTATGTTTATAAATATATCAGGATCACTAAGTGTCTTATTCAATGGTGAGTACCAGAAATACTGGTGAGTAAATGGTTGTTAAGGGAATGGGAAGTGGTAATTTAGGGGGTTAAAGTGTTAAACGATGGCTTGTGATACTGTCCATAGCCAAAAATGGTGTATTTACTTCTGCATCTCTACTTTGCGGAAATTCGACTTTCGCGGGCAGTCTCGGAACGCATCCCCCGCGAAAATTGAGGGAACACTGTATTCTATTGGCTGTTGTCAAATTCCTATGAGGTCATGTAGGAGTTACGCAGGGGTCAAAGCTGGCTTTATAGGCAAAAGAGGAAATGCAAATCCTAGGTCAGTGCTGGCGAACCTATGGCACAGGTGCCACAGGTGGCACGCGGAGCCGTATCTACTTGCACGCGAGCCGTTGCCCTAGCTCAGCTCCAACGTCCATATGTGTGCTGGCCATCTGATTTTTTGCTCACACAGAGGCTCTGGGAGGGCGTTTTTGGCTTCCAGAGGGCCTCTAGGGGGATGGGAGAGGCCATTTATACCCTCCCCCAGCTCCAGGGAAGCCTTTGGAGCCTGGGGAGAGTGAAACACGAGCCTACTGGGCCCAACAGAAGTTGGGAAACAGGCCATTTCCAGACTCCAAAGGCCTCCAGGCAGCGGGGAAAGCTGTTTTCGCCCTACCCAGGCATTGCATTATGGGCGTGGGCACTCGGCATGCATGATAGTGTGTGTTCAGGCTCTTTTGGCACCCGAGAGAAAATAGGTTCGCCATCACTGTCCTAGGTGCTTGTTTGAGCTAATGTTGTCAACCTCTGGCTTGTTTATCTGAGCTCCCAGGTTTGAAGTCTGGACTGCTCTGGAATGGTGCAATGAAGGGGCTTGTGTTCTGAAAGGGTTTTGGGAAATTCCTATTATGACTTAATGGCTTTCGTCCTCTTTTGAATCTTGGGTGAAGGCCTGCTTCTAATCCTACCATTCTGTCTTTCTTTCAAAATATCCTGTCTTGAATGGATTACCAAATCTACATTTCTAAAAGCTGGCCTCCACAGTTTCTGCAGGGAAACTGGAGCTCATTTCTGAATAGGCTGGCCCAATCTTTCTTGGGTCCAAATATTTGCTGGGGGCTATTAAGAAAGACTCAGTCTGCTTTCTATCTTTAAGAGCTGAGGTCACCAGTCGGTGGTCCCCGGACCACTGATGGTCCATGAGAAAATTTTGGTGATAGGCAGCACACCAGGATGGAGGAGCTGCTCCAGGATAACCAATAGCCAGTCCTGTAATTAGAGCTCTGGAATATGGGACTGGGCAGGCAACTCATGGTGAGGCTGGAAATCTCCACCATAGAAGGAGGTACGTGCACATTTGCAACTTTGCAGGTAGTTCCTCAAGGTCATTGGTCTTCTCAACGACATCAATTGGCTGGAGCTCAGGACAGTTCACCTGGTGTTCCGTAGACCTCTCAGATCAGCAAGCCCTGTTGTTGATGGACAATGTCATGGCAAAGTTGCATGTGAACAGGCAAGGGGGCATGCACTCCAAGGTGTTGACGTGTGAAGCTCAGACCCTTTGCCCCTGGGTGGAGATTCACCTGCTCTACTTGTGGGCGGATCACATTTCTGGGGCCTCCAATACCCAGGTAGACTGGTTGAGCAGGATAATGCTCAATGCACACGGCGTCTCCGTTCAAGCCCTTCCACTCTACTAGTCTGATTTTTTACTTGCAAGGTTGCATTTCTAGTAGCAATACTTCAGCTCACAGAATTTCAGAGTTAGAAGCCCTGTTGGTTCGTCAGGACTTATGTATTTTTCATACCAACAGAGTGATCCTTTGGTTAGATCCAATGTCTGTGCTGAAGGTCAATACATTGTTCCCCGGGACTCTGGAATCTGAGTCCTGTGCCAATTTGAACATTCAAGCCTTGCCTAAACTGAGCAATTAGAGCTGCCTCATTCCAGTCTAGGTTTTTAGTGGTTAATTTGAATTCCGTTGTGTATAATCTGTCCTTTCTATTGTCCTGTTTAAGCTGCTGGATCTGGTAGGTTGCTGACATTTCTTTTACTGGATCTCCAAAGAGCCCTCTGAAGTTGTCCATGAAGTTCTGGTAATTATCTATCATTGCCTTCAAATGATGGGAAGTGCCCATTGAGCTGCTGACACCATCAGCAGAATCAGCACAAATACACTCATGAGTATTTGGATGGGAATTCTGCTGCTCAAAATCCCATATTCAACTCACACTACACTATGAAGGTTTTAATCCTTTCTGATTCTCCTCCAAATCTTTCTGATAAAGTCCTCTGACTTCTTTGCAAGGCTAGTTGTACTACTCGAGATGCTGTGGCTGCCAGAACAACCTAAGGTATTTGCTGTGCCAGTTTCTATGTGTTGCAGCAGCTAACGCACCATTGCCACCAAATTGCACTTTTCATTCTCCATCCTAACACCGCAGCATAATATCCATTACTCCTTGGTCAGCTAACGCTTCTGCTTGGGTGTCAGTTGCCATCCTGGTAGCTGTTATTGCTCTCTGGGAAAAAGTTTGTGATTTAATATCAGGCACAAATAGTCAAGTGTAGACATAAAGAGTTCTGAATTTATTGCTCAAGCCTATGATGTGCAGAAATCTTCTCAAGGTAACAATTTTCACCTAGATAAAACTAGATAAGGTTCAACTACCTTGAATGTCATTCTCTTGTGACCACACAGAGACTTTAAACCAGGAGTGAAATTCAGCAGGTTCTGGAGAACTGGTAGTGGAAATTTTGAGTAGTTTGGAGAACCGGCAAATACCACCTCTGGCTGGCCCCAGAGTGGGGTGAGAATAGAGATTTTGCAATATCCTTTTTCTGCCATGTCCACCAAGCCATGCCCACAGAACTGGTAGGGAAAACATTTGAATTTCGCCCCTGGTCTAAACTGACTCCTCATTGGATTCCTCCCTTTGGCTCTGCCAATCTCCCTGGAATTTAGATTTACTGCAAAGAAAAACAGAAGATAATTCTTTCTATTTCTTTTTAATCTTTTTGCATTTTTATTTTTCCCTTTCCTTTTTTATATTAGTCCTTGTTAGTTTTTATCTTTTTTACAGTATTTTAATAAAAATACAAAGAAAAAGAAAGCTCCTGTACAAGCATTTATTATTATTATTATTATTATTAATAATAATAATAATAATTTATTAGATTTGTATGACGCCCCTTTCTGAGGACTCGGGGCAGCTCACAACAGCATGAACAGTGTACAAATCCAATTTTAAAATGCAATTTAAACCCTCATAATAAAATAAAATAATCACACAACCAATCAAACCATACACCAGCCTTGACAATTGGTGTGTGTGTGTGTTAGTTTCCCCATGCCTGGCGACAAAGATGAGTTTTTAATAACTTACGAAAGGCGAGGAGGGTTGGGGCAGTCCTAATCTCTGGGGGGCAGTTGGTTCCAGAGGGCCGGGGCCGCCACAGAGAAGGTTCTCCCTCTGGGTCCCGCCAGACGACATTGTTTGGTCAATGGGACCCGGAGAAGGCCAACTGAAATAACTGCTACAGCCTCCAAGGAGGCAAGGCGCTACTTGTCTGTGAGGGAATGAAACTGGGATTGCTGTCTGTTGTTGGGGAAACAACTACAGCCCCATAGAAATTATTATTATTATTATTATTATTATTATTATTATTTATTGGATTTGTATGCCGCCCCTCTCCGTAGACTCGGGGCAGCTAATAACAGTAATACAAAACAGCATGTAAATCCAATACTAAAACAGCTAAAAAACCCTTATATGTAAAACCAAACATACATGCAAACAAACATAGCATGCATAAATTGTAAGGCCTAGGGGGAAAGAATATCTCAGTTCCCCCATGTCTGACGGCAGAGGTGGGTTTTAAGGAGTTTACGAAAGTCAAGGAGGGTGGGGGCAATTCTAATCTCCGGGGGGAGTTGGTTCCAGAGGGCCGTGGCCGCCACAGAGAAGGCTCTTCCCCTGGGTCCTGCCAAATGACATTGTTTTGTTGACGGGACCTAACCGGTCGCTGGGATTCGTGCGGCAGAAGGCGGTCTCGTAGATACCCTGGTCCGGTGCCATGAAGGGCTTTATAGGTAATGACCAACACTTTGAATTGTGACCGGAAATTGATCGGCAACCAATGCAGACTGCGGAGTGTTGGTGTTACATGGGCAATGCTTCACACACTGATCCCCTCATGTATGCATTCATTCATTCAGTTTACTCACTACTTTACTTATAAGTACCCATGCCTGTTTTCCAGCTGCTAGTAATAATTGAGCCACATTTTGGTATTTTCAAGGAGGTGCTGATGTCCAGAGCCAGCCACATGTCACCCATGCCCTTAGCTTACAAATGAAAAAGTTACATCAGAGAAGGGGTAATGTGTAGGAAAATGTAAGTAAGAAAAACAAGCAGTTGGGAAAGCTGAAGTGATGACTAGAGATTGGCAGCTATTCTAGGCAAGCAAGTCAACTGCCACAGCCACAAAATTACAATGAGCAGCATATCCTAATGGGATTACTACTTAGAGCTTGAAGTTGTGCTGGGATCTTGCAAGGGGCCAATCTACTGAGGCAGACCACATCCAACTAGTGTAAAAAATGTTTTGAAGGAAACAAAGATCATGTAACACTTTACAAACTTCAGGTCTTTTGTTAGGACTAAGTGTTAAAGGACTGAGTATTAAAATATATATTTTACATGGCAACGTTACAAAATCTAGTAGGGTATAAAAAGCAAGGTTGGAGATCATGTGTGCCACAAGCATTGTCTACAGATCTGCTACACAATAGTGTGTCCAGTCTTGGAAAGCAAAGATCCTTCACACTTTCAGATCAATTTTATGCAAATAAATTAATTTTGCTAAAATAGTCGGCTTCGGTTGCTATGGCAATATGTCTTTTCTTCACTGCTGCAGAGGCTTTCCATGGTTTTTCTCATGTCACTACTCCTTATATTTTCTTTCTTTTCTTTTCTTGCTCATCCTGTTATGACTAGTTCCCAAAGGTTTATTTACATAGTAGAATTTTCTGCTCATACACAATAGGTGAGATTTATGATAAAATCAACATGAGGTGTATATATATAGTTCTTATAATATTTCAGTTTCACTGTGTGTCTCACTAAGCTACAATAAATCATCCAATAAGACTGATAACTACTTAAAGGATAGGATTTTGATTTTACAGGTTTGGAACTAAAACATTGAGATCAGTAAGGGCTGTACTTACTTAATATTGGCACTGACTGTTTTGATATTATCCCATCATCCCAGCCTCATGTAGAAGAATTAACAGTTGCTGTTTAATTTTAATATTTCTCTTTAAATTTAATATTTAAATTAATATTTCCATTGATTTAGGTCAGATGATTTGTTCTTAATCCTTATGTTACATTCACAAATAATGTGAATACGAACTAGTTAAAACACGTGACTGTATCCAGATATCACTTCTGAAATAAAATTTATTGCTGGAATGGTGTAATTTAGGGTAGGAGGAGGAGGAAAGAAGATTAGTTTATTTATTTTATTTTATTTATTTATTTTGTCCAATACACAATGAGGGTTTTAGTGGGTATATATCTATATACACATAGTAAAATACATGATGAAGGTTATAGAGGAGATACACTTAGTAAAATATATGTAAGAAATAATAGAAAAGAAGATATAGTAATAGAACATATCAATGAAAGAATAGAAGAAGAGATATAGGAATAGAAGAAAGGTATAGGAGATGTAGGAGAGCAATAGGACAGGGGACGGAAGGCACTCTAGTGCACTTGTACTCGCCCCTTACTGACCTCTTAGGAATCTGGATAGGTCAACCGTAGATAATCTAAGGGTAAAGTGTTGGGGGTTTGGGGATGACACTATGGAGTCCGGTAATGAGTTCCACGCTTCGACAACTCGGTTACTGAAGTCATATTTTTTACAGTCAAGTTTGGAGTGGTTAATATTAAGTTTAAATCTGTTGTGTGCTCTTGTGTTGTTGTGGTTGAAGCTGAAGTTTAACGGCAATATATATGGCAATTAGGTATTATCTGAGTATATGATAAGAGTCTTAGGGTTACTTTGTGCTTTTAATTCTTTGGAGAAATCTCTTTTTCTTGATGCAGTGAAAGATTTAAGAAAAACATTGCTGCAGTTTTCCAAGGGAAAAAAGAGGGTTTGGTTTTTTTGAAAAGAGTTTGCATCTGGCAAAGCTCCTGAGGGAAGTTGATTGTGAAAAGCAGTGGACCTTGAAGCACTTTATTCTTCCAAATTATCGTAGGGAACAAAATGTAGCACTGTGTGGCACAAACGCTCCAATTTGTAGATCAGGCAAAATCACATATGTCATGGATTATATGTGACAGCCCCCTCCCAAGACTGCACCATCTAGATACAGTTAAACCGCGTGGTTTCTGCTATTCTGAAAGAAATCAAACCCAACATGTACAGTAGTTTGTTAAACCTGTGATGAGGTTAACTGACACTAAAAAGAACTTACACACAAAAATAAAAACAGATAAAAGTGGAATTCAAAACTCCAGTTTGACCCCTTTAGTAATATAACCCTGAATCCCTGGGAGTCTGTAAAATAACCTTATTAGTAATAAATTTGCTTACCATTATTTATGTATCATCACATCAAGCTAAGTCACTGCCATTTACTGTACAAATGCAATTAAAAATATAACATGGAATCAAAATAACAAGCAAAATATTCATAAATTAGTGCAATAACTGTTTTCTTGACCATAGTGTCAAATGTAATCTAAATGGCAGCAAAGAATAATTTTAGTCTTTCTAAATGAGTTCTTTGGAAAGATGCCAGGTTAAGGACCAGGCAAGTCTTTGGGGAAGATTACTAAAGCAGGGGAAAACATTGTCCCTGAGTCACCATCTCTCATAGTTCATAGACATTGAGCATGATGCATATTCCTATTTAGTATTAACACATAGCATCAATTGGCTTCTCCTCAAAAAAATATTCCTGAAGAAATCTGGGAGCCAAGCCACATTTATTATTATTTTTTAATCTGTCTGTCTGTCCATCTGTCCGTCCGTCCATCCATCCATCCATCCATCCATCTATCCATCCATCCATCTATCTATCTGCAAAATTTATATGCCGCCCAACTACAATTGGACTCTGGGCAGTTTACAGTAATAATAGTTAAAAGGCAATGTAAAAATACGGCTTTCAATAATAATAAGGCTTTCAATAATAATAACAGTTAAAAGGCAATATAAAAATATATTAATAACCCTTAAGAAACCATACATACTCTCCATCATTCATGGTCAAATCAAGATGATAGCCTAACCCACATATGGTTTCGCAGGTTAAAACCAGCACTGAATTGTACTAAAACTATCAGAAAACCATGCAATGCTACAGTACAACTGCAAGCAGTACTTACTGCCAGCATATGGGCTGATGCATTTTGTATCAACCACAGGTTTCAAACAATTTTCAAAAACAGACCCATTTAAATGACAAAAATAGAAAAAAATTATTATAACACCAGTTATTTATTAAACCTAATTTGCATTTCTCTCTCAGAAAGTTTAATTTTATGGCATATTTAGAATGAAAAAAATATAATTTAATAAACAGAATTTTGAAAATAATATCCCAAATAACATACATTTTCATAGGTGTTTGTTACTTGAAGGACCATCTGTCTCTCATATTATTTACCTGTCCGATCCAATCTGTGGTTGTGGCGAAAATAGAAGGAGAAGGAAGGAATATTAATATGTTCACCATCTTGAGTTATTTATTAAAAATGGATAATGTTTGGGTAAAAATGGATGGATGGTAGATAGATAGATAGCCATAGAGATGACAGTAACATTTCCTTTTATATTTTTGTCTTCATCAAATAAACCAACTTTTATTTGTAGAAATCACCTGTAAATATTATACACAAGGATTTTTAAAAAAATCTTTATTTGGAATATGAATAAAATAACAAAAATAATTGTAGTTCTGCATTTGTTATCATTGCATTTACTGTTTTAGAAATAGAAAATAAAAGCATCCTGAATGCAAACAAGATCATTGTACTGAAACTACCTGTACCATTGTTTGTGACATAATTGTGTTCACAATGAATCAGAGAAAGCCAAGGAAATTTTTTGCCACCATTCTTACAGGAAAAAGTTTTAATTAAAAAAAAAGACAAGTGGGTGAGGCCACAGTTCTTTGGCGTACTAATCTTTGGTGAGTATTGTTGGAATAGAGCAGAAGCTTTCTCCATATTGATCTTTTGTTTTTTGTATTTTTTGTATTAAAGACAAGGAAGAAATGAATATTATATCTTGGATATAATCCACTCCTTCTCTTTAGAAGTGTTCCTGATCAGGTGATCTGTCTGATTTGGAAAATAGTTAACACATCCCCTAGCTACTGAATTCTCAAGCTTTTTTCAATGGCTAGAGAATGAGTCTACTATCTCTGTTGATTTCCCCCTTTTGCTAAATGCTTTTGAATCCTGCAACCAGTAATGGGCAGCCAAAAGTTTTACTGCCACACTGTGGGTGTGACTTATTTTGTGGGTGTGGCTTAATGGTCATGTGACTGGGTAGGAGTGGCTTGCCAGCCATGTGATCAGGTGGGAGTGGCTTGAACAATCGTCATCGTTCAAGTGAACTGTTAAGTCCTCAACTTAAAACCTTACCAGTGTCACTCGCAGGGGCGACAATTTGCTTTGCGTTTCCTGCGCTCTCCTTCTTGGGTCGTCCCCCCCCACCTCGGGCTGGGTAGCTAGGTGAACAGGTGTTGCGAGAAGCATAAATGCTGCCAACGCCGCTTCCCCCCATGCCTTCTGTTTGCACCTCAGGCGGGAGGTGGTCGCGTAAGGCTGGAGGGGAGCCGGGCAGGAGAGAGGGAAGCTCATCCAAGGCCAGGAAGGAGGAAAGAGGGTAAAAGCAAGGAGCTCAGGCACAGCAGCAGCAGCAGGGGGAAAAAGGAGAGCTGAGCCGAGACCAGTAATCCAGGAAGTGACAGCCGCCAATCAGCTGGAGCTGCACATACCTTCATTTCCGTCGGTGGAACTGTGCCTGCTGCCCACCCCTGCCCGCAACCTGTACCCTACAGCCTTCTCCAGACTGCTAGAAGTTCTTCACACATCCGATGAATGTTTCATTGGCCCAGTAATGGCGTAGTTTAAAATATGGAAGCGAAATCTTTCAGTGATTCTTGAGCAGCGGTAGTGTAGAGCTATAATAAATGGCCATTAGATTGGAAAGACTTATTTCACCTGCATTCAAACACAACACAAACCAGCTTTGGCAACATATTTTTTTCCTATTAGGTCTCAATGAGTTTGTCTTCATTTCTTCTCTAGTTCATGGCAGCAACATCCTTAAAAGTTATTCTGTTTTTAAAGTAGCATTTTCTCATTTATTCCAACACTCTCGAAGAACAACTTCAAGGTCTGTTAGGTTTTGTCACTCATTACCTATGGTGACTATTCTTTGATGTATACCCCCTGTGAATTCTTTATTTATTTTCCTCTGTTAAAGCTGGCTACAAAGTTGAGGGGAGGCAAACTGGGTTAAATATGACACATTGCTTCACTTAAGACCCAAAGTTTTAGGTCAACATACATTTGATGCCATAATGTAAATTATCATCAAGGTTGAATACAAATATTACGGTATATCTTCATTGTTTAATGATCACCTGTATTATTTAGGTTTGCTTGCAATGATTGACACTCGCACCAGATTTTCTTGCAGTTCTAGCAAAAAAAAAAGCCATCATCTTTCTTTCCTATTTTTCTGACATGGACCTAGAGAGAAGCAGAAAATGGACAGCACTAAAAATTTAAGAGGTACAGAATTCATTTGGGAAAGTGGGATGATATAGTCAATACCTCTTAAAAATTTGGAACACTGGAATTATTATGCATATTATGTAATTTTTCTACTGATTTCATGTGTAATTCATATATGGTCTAGTTTTAATGTAATTTAGTGTGAGTGGATATTTCCATGCAGTTGTTATGTATGGTATCAAAACAAAGGAAATATTGTCCACAACCACAACCAATGTTGATCAGACCATAACTCACAGTATTCACTGCCTGCCTTGCTAAAAGCATCTAAAGATTTTAAGAAGTCAATCTTGACCCTATCCATAGTAATGGCTAAAGAAATGTCTAAAGAAACATTAATCAAGTGGAGGAAAAACTATGCTCTGATGGGTATAAAGAATATGTATCAATATACTTTTTCTATAAAAATGCCTTAGTCTTCAAAGGCATGTACGTAATAATACTATTGTAGGAATTATTTAATTAAAAATATCTATATAATTGGAAAACATGAACTACTTTTAAATACATAAAACAAAGTGAGTTATTTCCATAAAGAATCTTGAAATAATGAGGGAATGTTACATCAATACATGGCAGAATAACTTACATTTTTCCTCCATGGCAACAGAACAATTCAGTAGCTAGGAATGGAGTATAAACAGCCATAAAATAGAGCAAACTAAATATCTTGTACTGCTTCCATTAAAAATTAGCAAATTACAATATTTTTCAAAATGGGCATTCAGCTTTCCTTCAACAGCAGCAGTACGTATCAGAAGTATCCAGTTCTTTCTTTCAATTTATTACTGCCTAAATATTATTGGAATTACAGGTAGTCCCTGACTTACATCCATTCATTTAGTGACTAAAGTTACAACAACACTGGAAAAAAAGTGACAAGACCATTTTTCACGCTACCATTGCAGCATCTCTGTGGTCACATGATCAAAATTTGGACCCTTGGCACCTGGCATGTACAGATGTAAAGTCCTAGATCATGTCATAAATGACACCTGAAATAAATATATGCCAGTTGCCAAGTGTCCTTTTGTGACCTTTTGATAAGCAAAGTTAATGGGGAAGCCAGATTCGCTTAACAATTGTGTACTAACTGAACAACTACAGTGACTCACTTAGGTGTTGCAAGGTCATAAAATTCACTTAATTAACAACTATCTTGCTTAGTAGCAGTAATGATGGGCTTGATTGTGTTGAGGGTTATCTGCACAGGTAGGATTCACATACTTCCCTGCGACCAATAAGGACCCACAGAGTGGGCCTTCTCCAGGTCCCGTCAAGCAAACAATGTACCGGTAGGTTGGTGGGACTGAGGGGAAGGACCTTATTATTTAGATTTGTATTTATTTATTATTTAGATTTGTATGCCGCCCCTCTCCGAAGACTTGGGGCGGCTCACAACCTTCTCTGTGGCAGCTCTGATGCTTTGGAACCAACTACCGCCATAGATTTGCACTATTCCCCACCCTGCCAATCTTCTGGAAAGCCGTTAAAACCTGGCTCTTCCTGCAGGCCTGAGGCCATTAAGTGTCATCCTGATATGGCCATGGATGATTGAGAGTATTGTATGGTTTGTAGGGATATTAATGTAGTTTTATAGTGTTTTTATTGTTGCTTACATCATAGCTATGTCCATTTGGAATTTGGTGGCATATAAATGCTACTATTTCATTTATTTATTTATTTATTTATTTATTTATTTCATTCATTCATTCAATTTTTATGCCGCCCTTCTCCTTAGATTCAGGGCGGCTTACAAGATGTTAGCAATAGCACTTTTTTAACAGAGCTAGGCTATTACTCCCACAATCCGGGTCCTCATTTTACCCACCTCGGAAGGATGGGAGGCTGAGTCAGCCTTGAGCTGGTGATGAGATTTGAGCCGCTGACCTTCAGATCCACAAGTCAGCTTCAGTGGCCTGCAGTACAGCACTCTACCTGCTGCGCGCCACCCCGGCTCATAAATAAATAAATAAAATTTACCTACCAGTTCACCCAGCCCTGAAAATATGAGTATTTATGAATTTATGACCATCACAGCATCTCCACAATCATGTGATAAAAATTTGGGTGCTTGGCAGCCTGTGTGTATTTATATTGGTTACAGTGTCCCAAGTTATATGATCAGCATTTGTGATCTTCCCAGCCGGCTTCCAGCAAGTCAAGTGAAGGGGGAAATTAGATTTGGTTAACAAATACATGATTCACTTAACAACTGCAGTGATTTGCTTAACAACCAGGGCAAAAATAGGTTACAAAATCGGGGCATGACCTATTTAACAACCATGTTGCTAAGCAACATAAATTCTGTTCTCAATTGTAGTCATTAAGTTAACAACTACCGGTATCTCGTATTATTGTATGTTTAAAGAGTTTAGAACAGGGGTCACCAAAGTTAGCAACTTTAAGACTTATGGACTTCAACTCCCAGAAGGGAGTTAAATCCAATTAAATAAATAAATAAATAAAGCCCACAAATCTTAAAATTGCCAAGAACTCTGGTTTAGAAGCTGGCTATGACTCTGAAAAAATAAAAACTCACAGCAGCTTTAGAAAGATGAGAGAAGAGGGAGGGAGGATTAACTGTTGATTAGGGGAAGTACAGGGGAATTTGCTTAAGACAACTAGAAAAAGAGATATTTTGACACTTTTTGGGAAAAGGTGAATTCAAAGCTGGTAAGACCCAGTGAATTTAAGAAAAAAGGAAGAAAAGATAAAGATATCTGTAGAAAGATCCGTAGAAAGATCCATTGAAGCAATATTTTCCATGATATATTCCACTAGAGCAGTGATTTTCAACCTTTTTTGAGCTGTGGCACATTTTTTACATTTACAAAATCTTGGGGCACACCACCAACAAAAATCATTTTCTCATTTCTCCTTTTTCTCCCCTTTTTTCCCTTATTCCTCTCTCTCTCCCTTCCTCTCTTCTCTCTCTCTCTTGCTTTTTCTCCCTCTCTTGCTTTCTCTCTCTCTCTCTCTTACTTTCTTTTTCTCTCTCTCTTTCTCTCTCTTGATTTCTTTCTCTCTCTTGCTTTCTTTCTCTTTCCCTCTCTCTTTCTCTCTCTCTTGCTTTCTTTCTCTCTGTTTCTCTTTCTCTCTCCCACCCCCTCTCTCTTTCTCTTGTCTTTCTCTCTCATACACCAGGCCAGCAACAGCAGCATCGGGCAGTAGCCACAGAGCGGTGGCAGGGCAGTTGGCTGCGAGCGGGAGCTCCAGGGTGGAGGCACACACAGCAGTGGCTAGATGTGTTGCTGGACGCTGTACATGCTGGCGCCACGCTGGGCATGGGCGCGGGGCTGGCACCTCCATCCCGGCCCAGCCAGGGGGCCAGTGCCAGTCCTGCGCCCATGCCCAGCGCAGGGCCAGCATGTACAGTGTCCAGCAATACGTCCAGCCGCCGTCGGTGCCTCTGCCCTGGAGCTCCCGCTCACAGCTGCCACCCCACAGCTACTGCCCAGTGCTGCTGCTGCTGGCACCCTCCCACTCCCCCTGCCAACACCCTCCCGCCGGGCCGCAAAGCTCACCTGCCACCGCCGCCAGGGAAGCTCCAGCCAGGCGGGGCGCTGCAGCTACTGGAAAAACTTGGAAGGTGTGAAGAAGGAAGCTCAGCTTCCGGTCTCGCAACTTTTTCCTCTTCGTGCCCTCAGCAAAAAGTTGCGAGACCAGAAGCTGAGCTTCCTTCTTCGCAGTACACCTGACCATGTCTCGCGGCACACTGGTTGAAAAACACTGTACTAGAGGAATGCATAAATAATCTAGAGCAGTGGTTCTCAACTCTGGTCCATAGACCTGTGGGGTCTGCAATATCATCACAGGGAGTCCCTGAAGACTGGGAAGAAAAATCATATGAGTTAAATCTTGAGTTACCTTGGTGGTCTGTGGCCACAAAAGGTATTTAAAGGAGGTACTTTGCTATATGTTCCAACAACCATCTCCCCTTTTAATTGTTTTCTCTAGTTGAGACATAAATATGCTTGCATATGAAAGCTAGATGTGTACATTCTGTTGTTTAAAGCCCAAGTGTTTACTTGCCCGCATTACCAAGATACGTAACATTGTCAGGACAAGGTAAAGAAGAATTACCTTCTTTCTTAAAGAAGAATTTAAATTAAATTTAAGAAAGAAGAATTTACAAGCAATCAGAGGAAGAAAGGAAGCTCAGCAGAGCCCCAGGACACACTGCTGGTGGTGTGAACTTTGAGGACTTTAAAAGGGATTAGGAAATTCATGAAGGATAACTCTTATTAATCATTGCAAGTTATAATGGCTACGTGTATATATACTAGAATCAGAAATAGTAAGCCATTTAAAATTAGTGGCTGGTAAACACAAGAGACGAGCGCTGTTCACTAGAGTTGACATAACTGGACAAGGAAAATCTTTACTTTGTTAAACACAATCAGAAGTGACTACTGTATGTATTGTATTAGGTTTTGTCCTCTTTCAGACACAAGAGGTACCTCAGAACTATATGTTAGGAGGAAAATCTATTGCTTATTGTTAAAAAGAATTCTGACATTAGATGGTAAGATTTTTGTTTTATAAGGGCAGACTAGATGGACCATGAGGTCTTTTTCTGCCGTCAGATTTCTATGTTTCTATGTTTTTCCATTATTCACTACATTATTTCACTTCAAATTGGACTTACAAACTAATTGTTACAATTTGGAATTGAAATTAATATCGTCACTAATGGAAAATTAGAGTGGATGTTTTATCAAATCAATGTTTTTTTTCTTTATGATTAACATACCTGTATAATATACATTACCAAATACATTTGTCTAATAAAAAGATCAATTTTTTAGGAAAATCCTCAATATTAGAACCAGTTTGGTGTAGTGGCTAAGCAGAGATCATGAGTTCTAATCCTGATTTGTATGAAACCAGCTGAGTGACTTTTAGCCAGTTACTCTTTCAGGAAAACAAACCATTTCTGAAAAACCTTGCCAAGAAAACTTCCCTTTCCCATTTTCTTATCATTTTTATTTTTATGCATATAGTATTTTATATTATGATAATGTTAGGGTTTAAAAAAAATCCTGCATGGACTTGCTCAAGACTGACTCAAAGGGATATGCATGCACTGTGAATATTTTAAATGTATATCTTTTTTTAAAAGCCTTTATTTTGGTGCTTTCATATTGTAAAGCTGAAATATATTTAGAATTGTATACTGTATATGTTTTTAGTTTTTGCTTAAGAAAACATTAACATACAAATCAAAACAGTGAGAAGGATTAGAGCACTAAAATACTTTTTCAGTGTGCTGAAACCACTAGTGCCTTCTGTTTGGAAATTTTGTTTCATTGCTGCTTTGAAGTTCTCCTGCATAACATCTAATAAGGTTGAAAAATTGATTACCCTAGAGCAGTGTTTCCCAACCTTGGCAACTTGAAGATATCTGGACTTCAACTCCCAGAATTCCACAGCCAGAGTTCCCTGGCTAGGGAATTCTGGGAGTTGAAGTCCAAATCTCTTCAAGTTGCCAAGTTTGGGAAACACTGCCCTAGAGCAAAAAAGTTTCATTCTGTAATATGCAATCCAGTTTTTTTCCCCCTCAACAACTAATTATCTCTAGTTTGTGAATTGGGAATGTGGGGGGGAAATCCAGTCTTTTGATGTCTTGTATAAAACATATTTGAATTTGAAAAACAGGTAACTAATCAGAACAAGAAATCCTGAGTTCACTCCACGAGCAAAATGTATTTTAAAATACTTTTTCCTGGGGAAGTTTTAGTTGGGATCACTTCTTACTGCCTAAAATTCCATTTGACAGTTTATAATCTTCCTTGCCTTGTAGCTATAATATCCAGAGCTTTAAAAAAATACAGTTTATTTAGTTAATTAATTAATTAATTAATTAATTCGATTTTTATGCGGCCCTTCTCCTTAGACTCAGGGTGGCTTACAACATGTTAGCAATAGCACTTTTTAACAGAGTCAGGCTATTGCCCCCACAATCCGGGTCCTCATTTTACCCACCTCGGAAGGATGGAAGGCTGAGTCAAGTTGGAAAGCTGTCCCTGGTATAAGGGGGGAAACCGTGAAGTATTTTTTAATTAATATTTTTGAAAAACCGTGGTATAGACTTTTCGTGAAGTTCCAACCCGCGAGGGAACACTGTACTGTATAGGGATTGTTTAGGAATGTAAAGGTGTTATTCAACCACTCTTCGGCTCTCTAGTGTTTCCTTCAAGCTGCTGTCTTCCTAAATTGACGGCCTCAGTGTTGTATTTGAAAGAAATGGGTGTGTACGAGAGTGCAGCAGTCTTTCTTACTGTCTAAGAACAAGAAGAATGTGCTGAGCCCTCTGGCTGGGAGCCAGAATTCTCTGTGGAAGTATAAATCGACAGGGGTGGAGTAGGGGGGAGAGATTAATGTCCGCCATCGGCTGTCTTCATTAGTGAGTCCCTTGAGGAAGCCAGGACTACTGTGAGCTGTGAATGAGACCAGCTGGGGAGGGGAAGGATGGGTTCACGGTTTTTATCACCTCCCTCAGCGTCTCCTGAGGAGAAGAGAGAGAGAGAGAATGTCAGGGGAGAAGGACAACAAAATGAAAGAAGCTGAAGCGCTCGAGCAAAAACCCACGCGGCCTCCTCATTGGACGAAGAGGTATTTGGCTGTGAGTCTGCTTCTCCAATCAGGACCCAATGAGCTGTTTGGACTACTTGGCATGCTAATTGGGAGAAGAAGAGAGGAAATTGGCCCCGTGGCAGCGTGGTGCCCTGCCATGCCAAACAAGTGAGAATAATTAGCCGCGCAGCCCCTTCATTAGATGGATTTGCAGGGTAACCAGAAAAGGAATCATTCTTCTCATACCGTTTTTCCTTCGCTTATTTTCTATGATCCCAATAATTTCACTACCAGCCCCATCTGAACTCCTTCATAACGAATCTTTGTCTTGCTTAACACCCCCCCTCTTTTTATATATATGCATATAAGTGCCTGATTTTGTATGCATGCAAGTTTGCTTTTAGCCCAAGCTGCTCCGTATGGAAATGATTGCATTTTTGAGAGAGAGAGTGCTCCCTCCCCCCCCCCCCTTTTTTTTTGTCTAAATCTTGAAGAAACATATTTCTTGTACAGCCCTTGACAGATTGAATTGTGATGGAGCTGCTACCGGTAGGATCCAGTTAAAGCTAGTTGCTCCTCCCCTGCCTTTTCCTCCTCCCCTCTTTCTACATGCAGTGGAAGGATGCAGCTATGACAGCTCTCGATCTTGGAGTTCTTTATCCATAAATACAGGTATGACACTCGCTGCCTGTCTGAACTCTGATTTCAGGGGATCACAGAGAGGGAAGTTTGTTGTTTCTTGCCCTTTTTTAAAAGACCATACGTGCTTATGGTCGGCTCCCAGTGGGATGAATGGAGTGTTTTAATGTAAGTGCATTTTTATAGCAATGGGACACAGAACTGTTTGAGATATAAACAAAAGCGTGATACACTGGGGCTTTGTATTGTCTGCTCGAGTCTGGTTCAAGGCTAAATACAGTCCATAAATAGACTGGATTGTGCATTACAGAGAGACTACAAAAACTGGGCCGAATTCAGAATATTTCTCTCACAATTGCCTGGCACTGTCTGTAACTAGGCACTTGAAACAGGTGCTGTTGCTTCCTTGGCTGAAACTACTATCTAGGCAGCCAGGAAAATTGAAGCTCTTGCTTTAAACATCGGCCTTTTCTCTGTGAAATGAGGCCTAAGTGATTCCTGTCCAGACAACTGATCAGACATTCCTCCCATTCCTGTTCTTTTTCATTCCTGTTTCTCTGTGTGTAATTGGAGTCAAAAATGAGCACTGGATGGTTAAACAAGATCCAGTCATTTGCCTTCTTTTCCTCTTAGACATAGTCGGAGATTTATGTTTAGAATGGAAGAGTGGTTCTGAAATTTTGCTAGAATTTATGTGGGTAAATAAAAGCTTTGTTGTCTTCTTATTATGTGTCTTCAAAGAGAGATAAGATAGTTCATTTATTTCATAGGGCTTTCATATCATTAACCTTGTTGCTTTTATAAGTATCCTATATTTCTAAAAATGATTTAAAACCTTGCTTTCTCTTGTAGTGTACATTGAAACTGAAATTGATTCAGTACCTCATGTCAGGAAGGCATGCAGAAGCTATGTAGTAGAAGTTGTAATAGTAGCAGTAATAATAATAATAATAATAATAATAATAATAATAATAATATGGCTTGATCAGACATTGATATTGTGATGTTGTAGGAATAATTCTTGTTTTATACTTGTAAGCACTATGGCATTTAAACAATGCATTTATATTTATGTATTATTACAGTAACAATATTCAGTATTTATATAAATATATCCTATTTGCTTAAGATGCTTCACATATATTTATAAATTTATACAAGAGGCTTATAAGGTGGGCGAATATTAATGTCTGCATACCCTGTTTCCCCGATAGTAAGACACCCCCGATTGTAAGACGTATCGGGGGTTTCAGGGGGGTCGGCTAATATAAGCCGTACCCCGAAAGTAAGACATATGTCTTACTTTCGGGAAAACACGGGGGTATTGCCGGGGGAGGGAGCCCGATGACGTTGCTTCCAAGCTCCCCGCGCGCCCCTCTCCTTCGCCTCACCGCGGCGCCACCGCCTCTTCCCCGGCTTGGCAAAGCGAAGGACGGCTCTGGTCCGAAGCGAGCCGAGCGGAGCGGTGGCTTGCAGCGAAGGCGCTTGTCCCAGCAACCGAGTCCTGCCGAGGCTCGGCTGCAAGTGGCCAGCGAGGCCGACCGGCTCCGAGGCGAGCGGCCGGAGCTGCGCCCTCCTTCGCCCGCCTCCTTTCCGGCAGGCAGGTGGGGCTGCCCAACTGCGCAGAGCGGCTTCTCCCCTCCAGACACACGCTTCCCCGACACGCGTCTGCGGCTCCACACGTGCACGCCGCTTGGAGCCCTGAGGTTGAACTTGGAAAAGGGCTCACGAGGCTCCTGTCCCGCGGCTGCCCTTCTGGACTCTGGGGAGATGCCTTCGGGAACGCGACCCTTTCAATTTTTTTCCAATGTAAGACATACCCCGAAAGTAAGACGTAGTGGGGCTTTTGGGGGTAAAAAGAAAGTAAGACACTGTCTTACTTTCGGGGAAACACGGTAGATGGTTCTGGTTGAAATACAGCAATTTGTTTAAAGCCATCAAAAGAATTCATAGCTACCAGAATCTGATATTAGTTTTATATATTTTTATTGTAACTACAAATATTGCTTCCAGAAAACATTTTCTTAAATCTGTTGTTACGTTAAATAGCCATTGGACAAATATTATAGAACTTTGAATTATCCCACAAAAAGCAGAAATCGAAGAAGAAGAAGAAGAAGAAAGGAAAATTAGTCCAATCCAGTAAAGGGCTGCAAAACTTTTACTATCAGACTCTGGGCGTGGCTTATTTTATGGGTGTGGCTTGCTGGCAATGTGACTAAGTGGGAGTGGCTTGATGGTCATGTGACTGGCTTAAAGGTGGCCAACTTGATATCACTCATATCAAGAGTTTGGGTTAGGGTTAGGCTGTCTGGCCTCTCCTTGCCTGAAAGATATGCAATTTCCCTATCTATTTACTATTACTGAACATCCAAAATATACTACTTAATTCTATGTACAATATACATATGCCACATGTATATGCCACATGTGTACATACATATTACACACAGGCACACAAAAATGTACATTATCTACTATATAAACTGTATGTGTATGCACACGCACACACAGCTTTTCTAAAACTATTCGCATTCAACCTCATTTACTGTGATAGGAAAAACATACCCAGAGCCCAGAAGGGGAAAAAAAAAAAAAATTCTACCAGTTCTGCGTACCTGACCAAAATTTTTCTACAGGTTCTCGTACCTGACCTTACCTGTAGGAGCCCATCACTGGTCCAATCCTTTTATAAAAATGAAAGTAATGTTCTATTGTTGTGACAAAGCTCCACCCTTTGTATGATGTCATAACATGGAAGAGCTTTAGTCATGATGGCACAATATTGAGCTTGACGTATACTATACATCCACTATGGTTGCCTATGCATATAGTAATAATATACATCCATTGCATCTGTATCGTGAATTATCTTAATAACAAAGCTAATGAAACTAGAAGCATATTTTTTTAAAGGAAAGAAAAAACAGCTCTGAAAGGTTTACATGCTGGGGTTAGGGCTGTTAGAATTTAGTAATTCTGCACGCCAATATAAAATTTTGAAGACTCTGGGGAATTCTTTATATGATTCTTCAAAACTGTATGTAGGTATGTATGATTTCGCTGCATTTTAAAGAAATAAATTCTGCTGGGATGTGTGGACCTCCAAAGTAATGCATAGTTATAACCTGATGGCAACAGCAACGTTTCAATAAGCTATATCAGGGGTGTCAAACTCAAGGCCCGGGGCTGGATCTGGCCCATGGAGTGCTTAAATCTGGCCCGTAGGTCCGCCCTGGAGACAGTGAAGGACCGGCCTGCAGGGCCCCTGCCACAACTCTGTTTTCACTGGCAAAGGGTTGCAGGAGACTTTCACAGCCAGAAACAGAGCTCAAGAGCCCATTCAGGCCTCCACAGGGACCCCCTCTCCTAACACGAGTTATATTAAGCTGGCCATGCTCATGCCGGTCCCTCAAGGTCAAACACAACCTTAATGCAAGGAAATCAAATTTGATACCCCTGGACTATATTAGAGGATGTTAGTCATTTTCAGATTGTCAGGAACCATGACCGCTGATGGGTTGCTCCCGGTTTGGGTCAGTTTGGCGAACTAGTAGCGGTGGTGGCAGGTGGGGCACTCCTCCCACCCACCTTGGGTGCGTCTGTGCATACGCAGAAGTGTCACAAGAGCACGAGCATACTGATAGCATTGGGATTTTCAACCCACTACTGACCGTGATGTTGGTAATTTTGGATTGGAAAGGAAAAGTTATTGTTTGAGATTTACAAATAGCCGTTGCCCTTATATTTAAACGTTCAAATTCATTTTATATTTCAATAAAGTTAAGTCTTTTGCAAGGGCTTGGAGGTTAAACTTTCCTGGGGACCAACCCTTAAAAGACTATAAGTTTCACTGAATAGCTTTTCTTCATTTCTAGTTTCAATGCATTCCTATGCTTCTGTATTTAGAAGTAAATCACATTTAATCACATGAGCCTTATTTCAGATAAATATGAGTATTGCAGTTTATCCATTTAACGCAGTGGGAAATATTTCTGAGTAAACATATATGATCTGCATGTGATTAATAGATAAAACTTGGAAATACAACAACTGAGGGTGTGAAGGCCAGAAACTAAAAAGACTGAAAGAAAAAAATCTGCTTTGCTTTTTTATTATTTATTATTTATTAATAGATTCATAGCAGTGAAGGGCTGCAAACATTTTTACCACCACACTGTGGGTGTGGCTTATTTTGTGTATGTGGCTTGCCAGCCAAGTGGGAGGGGCGACGATCATGTGATGGTGTGGCTTAAAGGTCATGTGACTGGCTTAAAGTTGGACAACTTGATATCACTCACGTCAAGGGTTTGGGTTAGGGTGCCTGACCTCTCCTCACCTCAAAGAGATACAATTTCCTTATCTATTTACTATTACTGAATATCCAAAATATACTATTTTATTCTATGTATATATGCCATATGTGTACATACATATTACATACAGGCACACAAAAATATACATTATCTACTTTATAAACTGTATGTGTATGTATACACACATGCATGCACAGCTCTTCTAAAATTATACACATTTAATCTCATTTACTGTGATAGAAAAAACATACCCAGAGCCCAGAACCAGTGAAAAGAAAAATTCAAATTTTTTTCTACCGGTTCAGTGTACCTGACCAAAATCTTTCTACCGGTTCTGCATATCTGACCATACCCATAGGAGCCCATCCCTGATTTATAGGCTGCCCTTCTCCTCACGGATTCAGGGCGGCTAACTATTTTTTAATAGTCATTAGCTCTATTTATTGTTGTTCTCCCAAGTGAGCATGGAATAAACCCTCTCGAAAACTTTTGGACTGTTGTCAATAACAACATTTTTTGCTATGTCTTACTTACTATTTTTCATTCTAGTTATATACTTGCTGTCTTTTTCATTTCTATTTCACCTTCTTAATCACAAAAATTCTCTAAAATGTTAAATACTCCCATTCCTCTTATCTCTCTTCATTTTTTGTTCATTGCAATTTCAGATATCCATGTGCACAGTAAAGGAAAGAAAAAGAAATATTTTCATTTTAAAATAAATTATACAGGAGAGAGAATTATAGACAGGCAAAGTGTCAGCTTGGTAACGGGAGAAAGAGGAGAAAGAGGGAGACTCCATCTTTGAAAATATGCAGTATGTGTCTGTCAATTTTGAGTGATCTGTTTATAGTGCTAAACATCATACTTACTTTCCTGACAACAGTGGATCAGAATATTTCCAGCAGCTTCCACTGTTTTTATAGTTTCAGAAACCAGGTGAGGATGGATGTCACAGTGACTTTCAAGAGGGCAAATTTCTGTCTATCTCTGTGCTAGCTCTGTTGCATTAAGCCAACAGTATGGTATGAAATATCTTTATTACAGAAAAGAGGAAACTGCTGTGGAAGAATAACTTAATTGTGGTTTTTCCTCATTTTTATTTTAAGTAACACAATAATGGCCCAAAACTAAATCTAGGGATAGAATAGGCGTTGATTGCTTACCTGAACGCCTCTTCTCGTACGGTGAGCGGGTACAGCAGTCACATGGGTTGCTCATGTCCAATCCGGTGGAACTGAGCCTAGTATTAAAAAAGCTTGCCGGATCCGCCCCTTCCCCAGAATTCGCGAATCCATAGACTAGGCTCAGTTGTGAAGCTCTGTAGTGTTCAACTCTCATTGTTAGAGGAAGAAAGAGATAGAAAGGTAAAGAAGACACATACAAGGGCGGGAAGTGACTGCTGTACCCGCTCACCGTACGAGAAGAGGCGTTCAGGTAAGCAATCAACGCCTATTCTCCGTACTGAAGGAGCGGGTCCAGCAGTCACATGGGACATACCCAATAGATGGTCCCTAGGGTGGGATTAGCTTGCTATCGTGTGAGATAACGGATTGGAGTACCCTTCTGCCAAAGGCAGCGTCCGCTGAAGCGTAAGAATCAATTTTGTAGTGCCTGATGAAGGAATTTGGCGAGGCCCAAGTGGCTGCTTTGCAGACCTCCTCCAACGGGGCTTGAGTCGCCCAAGCGGCCGAGGTGGCTGCGCTCCTGGTGGAATGCGCAGTGATGTTCCTTGGAACTGAGAGGGAGGCCGACTCATAGGCCTTAGATATAGTCCCTCTGATCCAACGGCCTATTACTGTTGAAGACACTTTGGCCCCCATGACTCTGGGATGATAGGCTACAAAAAGTGCTTCTGACCTCCGAAAGGGTCCTGTGCGTTGGATATATATTCTCAGCGCTCTGGTGAGATCCAGGGTGTGCCATCTAATTGCCAAGGGATGGTCTCGTTGGAGGCAGAAGGAAGGTAGGACAATATCCTGAGATCTGTGGAACATGGAACTGACCTTGGGTAAGAAGGTGGGGTCCAGTCGCAAGACTACCTTGTCCTGATGGAATTGGCAAAGGTCCTGCCTGATTGAGAGGGCAGCCAGCTCCGAAATGCGTCGGGCAGAGGTAATAGCCACCAGGAAAGCTACCTTAAAGGATAGGTACCTGAGGGACGCCGATTTTAGGGGTTCGTATGGTGCCTGCGTGAGGGAGTGGAGAACCCGTGGCAAATCCCAGGATGGATACCTGTGGACCTTGGAAGGTCTGAGGTTGGCTATGCCCTTGAGGAATTCCTGAACTTCAGGGAAGGATCGGAGAGGCTGTCTGCGGGGGCCCCCTAGGACAGATGAAATGGCTGCCAGATGACGCCGGAGGGTGCTGGTGGAGAGTCCTTTATGGAAACCTTGCATAAGGAAGGAAATAATTCTGTGAATGGGGATGCACAGAGGGGAGAGACCTTCCTGAAGACACCACTGGTGAAACTTGGACCACGTGTGGTCGTAGATTCGATTGGTCGAGCCCCTTCTGGCCTTTAGAATGACCTCCACTGAATCAGGGTCATGCCCACGCAGCTCTAAATCTCTCCTGATAACAGCCAGGCGGTGAGGTGGAACCACTCCGGGTCTGGATGGAAAGAGGCCCCCTGCCGCAGCATATCCCCCGAAACGGGGAGTCGCCAAGGGTCCTGGACGGACAGCTGTTGGAGATCTGCGAACCAGGGCCGGCGGGGCCAATGAGGGGCGATTAAGATTACTCGGGCCCTCTCGGTGAGGACCTTGTGAATCACGTCCGGGAGGATTGGAATTGGAGGAAATGCATAGAGTAGGCCTGGAGGCCATGGACTCCGGAGGGCATTGATCGCTTCCGCTCCCGGGGATGGAAATCTGGAATAGAAGCGAGGGAGTTGGGCGTTCGCATTGGTCGCGAAGAGATCCAGGACTGGTAGGCCGAATCTGAGGGTGATTTGATGGAACAGGTCTTGATGGAGGTTCCACTCTCCTGGGTCTATCGTTGCTCGGGATAGCCAATCCGCCTGGATGTTGAGACTCCCCGAGATGTGATCGGCTAGGAGCGACTGGAGATGTTTTTCCGCCCAAAGGCCCAGCTTGAGGGCCTCCCTCATGAGAGCCTTGGATCTCGTGCCCCCTTGCCTGCAGATATGGCTTTTTGTGGCAATGTTGTCGGTGAGAATGAGAACGTGCCGGTTGGGGATGCGAGGAGAGAAATGCTTCAGAGCCAGGGAGACGGCTCTTAGCTCTAGCCAATTTATTGGCCTGGAAGCTTCCTCCGGGGACCACGTGCCCTGGGCTATCATCCCCTGGGCGTGGGCGCCCCATCCCGATAGACTGGCATCTGTGGTGATGACAAATTGATCCGGGCACCTGAACGGGGATCCTCTGTCCATGGCCGGAGACTTCCACCACTTGAAGGATCTGCGAACACTCAGTGGAATGACAATGCGTCGATTTGAGTTGCTGTGCCCCGATCTCTGAAAAGGCAACAGAAGCCACTGGAGTTCCCTAGCATGAAGGCGAGCCCAGGGAATGATGCCTATGCATGACACCATCTTCCCCAAAAGAGAAGATAGAGTAACTATGGATACTGAAGGATTAGATAAAATGTTAGAAATTAACTCCACTATACTGAGTTTTCTCTCGGGAGAGAGAAAAACCTGGGAAGATTTTGAATCAATAATGGCTCCCAGGTGAGGAATGGAAGTGGAAGGTTGGAGGTGACTTTTTTTAAAGTTGATGGAAAACCCATGGTCCTGAAGGACTGACATGGTGACAGAAAGGTCTGATTTCACTCTCTCTAGGGAGTTCCCATGAATTAAAATATCATCAAGATAACATAAAATGTGGATGGGAGACGCCCGGATATAGGCCGCCAGGGACCCCAAGAGCTTTGTGAAGACCCGAGGGGCCGAGGAAAGGCCAAATGGCATCGCCCTATACTGGAAATGCCTGCCTTGAAAGGAAAAACGTAAAAATTTTCTGTGGCATTTGGCTATAGGAATGTGAAGGTAGGCCTCAGTGAGGTCTAAGGAGACCATGAAATCTCCCGAGTGAATGGCGGCCAAAATAGAAGACAAGGAGTGCATTTTAAACTTCCTATATTTGATGAATAGGTTTAGTTTCTTTAAATCCAAAATGGCTCTCCAACCTCCGGAGGACTTTGGAACCATAAATAGGATGGAGTAAAAACCTAGGCCCTTCTGACCGGAAGGGACCGGCTGAATGGCTCTAATGGACAATAGATGAGAAATGGCCTCCTCCATACGGTTACAATCTGAGGATGACCTGGGCGAAGGGCAGGAAATAAAACGTTTAGGGGGAGGAGAAATAAATTCTAAAAGAAGGCCTGTTTGAACAGTGTCAATGACCCAAGGGTCCTTGGAGGTGAGACGCCAATTTGAAGCGAAATGAGCTAGGCGACCCCCTATGGGAATGGAGGAAAGATTACCATCTAGGTTTTTTTGAAGCCCTGTTAGAGGAAGCTCCCCTTTGGAAGCGAAAACCTCTACCCCTGGAGTTCCTACCTTGGGAACGAAAGCGGGGGGAATACTGACCTGGAGATCTCTGATAGGAAGCCGCTTGATCTTGCTGGCGCCCTGGGCGACGAAAGGACTGCGTTTTAGTAACCTTTTTTGTGGTTGGGCCCAAAACCTTCTTCTTGTCTGTGGTCTCCGTGAGGAGAGGATCCAGAAGATCACCGAAGAGAAGGTCGCGCTTTAAGGGGCCCTGGGATAACTGCCACTTTTGGCGAACTCCCGCTTGCCAAGGGCGAATCCATAGGAGTCTTCTTGCCGTTGTAGAGGCTGCAATAGACTTAGCAGAAAATCTAGTAGATTGTAAGGTGGCATCAGCCACGTACTGGGCAGCTGCAAAGACCTTGTTGAAGTCTTGTTGACCTCTCAAGTCATCTGGAGGAATGTGCTGTTGAAGTTGGCGAAGCCACAGCAGCATGGCTCTGGAGAAGAAGGAGGCTGCTGCAGAACTTTTAATGGCCCAGGAATCAGCGGAGAAACCTCTTTTGAGCATTTGCTCGATGCGCTTGTCCTCTGGACGGAGGACTTCCTCCGCCTCGCCTGGCACAGCCGCTGCCGAGTGAAGAATTTTGACAGGTTCATCTGGTTTGGGAAAAGATAGAAGCTCTTCATAGGAAGAGGAGAGTTTATACAACTTTCTGTCCTTGGTAGAGGGATTAAGGCCAGAGGCTGGAAATTCCCACTGTTTAAGTAAGGCATCTTTAAATAACTTAGGCATAGGAATTACCTCGTTATCCTCCTGTTCCTCTGTGAAGTAAGGTAAATTCTCCTCCGGGGGATCAGTGGAAGTGGAGGCTTGTTTCTCCTGGGCCGCTAATCCCGTAGAAATTCTAGCTTTGAGGAGGAGAGATTTGAATAGTTGAGAAGGGAAAATAGTAATAGGAGGAGGGACCTTTATTTGGGATTCCTCGTCCTCAGATAAGCCCTGGAAAGGGTCTTCATCCTCCTCTACATCCTCATATTCATCTTGGGAGGACTCTGAGTCATCCTGAATAGGAGCTCTGACCGCTGGGGAAGAACCCAAGGGGCGGGAGGAACGAGAAGGAGGAAGAGGTAAAGGAAGCTCATTGATGGAGGAGAGTTTGGCATCAATGGCTTTGGACAACACAGCAAAAATAGATTGGAACTCAGGAGGTAAACTGGAAATATCAGTAGAAATGGCAGAAGAATCCCTAAAGGCCTGGGAGGATCCTGGCTGGGGGGAATCTTCCATAATATCTGGTTCCTCTGGACCTATGCCCCATAGGTTAGGTTGGGGTCTGTCTAGGTTTGGCTCATCCAGAGATAACACAGGGACCCCAGAAGGAGGCAGGCTAGAGGCCTCTGGTGGGTCTTGACTACTGATTACTTGGGCCTGCACTTTCAAACGTTTTGCTGATTTATCATGAATCTTTTGTAGGGCTAGGTCCCTTCTCTTCTCGGCCCTGGTGACCTTGGTCGAGGGGCGGGCCCCTGGAGAAGAGGAGGAAGAGGCCTGGGGGATACTAGTAATCTCATCGCCTGTAGGCCTGGCCTCTCTGGGACCTTTAGTTGTGCCTCTCTTGGGAAAGGTAGCCATAGTCTGACAATTAACAGAAGACAAGGCTGAGCCAATAATTAAATTAAAAGGAGAAGATTTCAAGGACTTCCCAAGAGGAATGGATCCTGCTTCGAGGCCTCGAAGCTGCTGAGACGTGAGGACAATCTGGGCAAACCCAGAGTTCGTGCCCCCAAATCCAGCGGGGCCAGCCTCCCTAAACTTTGCAATTAAGTAAAACCAAGGCACTCTGGTTGGAGGCTAGGCCGGTGGAGAATTTAGCCTGGGACCCCCAAGGCCCGCTCCCGGATCCACGCGGTGGACTGAGGCCTACGCGGCTGGCAGAAGGCCAACACGAGAGGCCTAGATATTTTAAGAAAGGGCGCGAAGGCCTTCGCGCCAAAAAATCGCTTCGTAGAATTTCTTAAGGGGAAAAGCGATCGACTAAGTCCAGGAGACTAAAGGCGTCCCACTCCGCAGGAGGTATTTTATAAGCCCTTAAATATATTTTTATACAATAATTAAGCAATAATCCAATAATAAATACTTGCACCAGGACCTCCAGGCCAAGGGATTAGAAGAATCCACAAGCGGCCGCAGGAATCGTAACCGGCAAAACCGCCGGGGGAAAACGAAACCGCAACTTCTCCCAAGTAAAAAAGCCTAGCCGCTTTTTATTTTTTTTCCTTTTAAAACGGCTGGCGCAAATAGTGCAAGTAATACAATAAAGACAATAAATCTTACTACTTTTTTGAAGGAAAGATCGAAGGGAAGGTGTTAGAATGTTGAACGAGCTATCACATACAACCGCAGGATATGCGAACTGAGCGAATTCTGGGGAAGGGGCGGATCCGGCAAGCTTTTTTAATACTAGGCTCAGTTCCACCGGATTGGACATGAGCAACCCATGTGACTGCTGGACCCGCTCCTTCAGTACGGAGAAGTGAATGCACATTTCAGCAGATGTGAGACTATTGTCAGTGACTGCTTTTATGAATCAACCATTTTGTCTATTCTTAGAATATATATATATACAGTGGTACCTCTACTTAAGAACGCCTCTACTTAAGAACTTTTCTAGATAAGAACCGGGTGTTCAATATTTTTTTGCCTCTACTTAAGAACCATTTCCTACTTAAGAACCTGAGCCCAGAAAAATTTCCCAGGAAATTTGAGAGCGGTATAAAGGCCCGGCCAGTTTCCTGCCATTCCCCCTTTAATCCTGGCCATCTGGGCTTCCAGAGAACTCTTTTGGTGGCACTTAAGGAGGCTTTGGCAGTCCAGAGCAAACGAAGCATTTTCCTTTCTCTGGGCACTTGGACAGGAAATAAACCTCTGCCAGCACCCAGAGAAAAGAAACGCTTCCTTCGCTCTGGGCAGCAGAGACGTCACCACAGTGAAGGAAAGGCGCCGGCTACAAAGTGAGCAAGAAGAGAGGGGAGTCCTTCAGCATGGGAAGGAAGAGGCAGCAGGTACCGCAGCAGCAGCAGCCAGTGTATGGGAGGCAGCCTCGCGCCGGGTGTATTGGAGGCGTGTGCTCTTCCTACCTGCCTCAGAGTGTCTCTCACCTTTTTTAAGCCTTAAAGTTTTGGATTGTTTTGCTTCCCCTCACCTTCTTCCTTCAGCAGCGACTCTCCTCCTCCTCCTCCCACCCAAATGCTGAGCTTTTTTTTTTTTTCCTAATGGGTTTGCACTCATTATTTGTTTTTACATTGGTTCCTATGGGGAAAATTGCTTCTACTTAAGAACGTTTCTACTTAAGAACCTGGTCACGGAACGAATTAAGTTCTTAAGTAGAGGTACCACTGTACTACTGCTTTGCTCTCATTCCTTGCTCTCTTAGATTCGTTATCGGAATGTGTTGGTTTGTGTTAAAGATTATGGAAATACGATTTAAAATTACATTGGATTTCGGATATTATGCATGTATGGTTTCATTGGTTGCAGGAATTGTTGGTTACCAATTGTTTTCATTTCTGAAAAAAGTGGACTATACGACTTTTTTAAAAAAATCTTAAAATGTTATTTAGCTCTTCATCAGTGTTTTGATGGCTAGAACAACAATAAAGCAGGATCACCATATAAATAAATGTTAAAAAATGAAAAAAATCAAATATAACTTTAAAAAAATCTTGGGAGTATGAACATATATCTTTATTCCTTGTCACATATACAGGCTGTTGAAGAGAATAGCTTTTTACTAGAAGAATGGATACCTAAAAAGCTCACCTGATTTCCAGGATTAGAAGCAAAATACTCTGAACATTTAATTCCTGAAGAAACTAATATTCAATTATGGCTATACACCTGCTTCACATTTTATTCCAAAAATGTGTTTTGGAGCATGAGGGGGCACAAATGATGTACTGCTCTGCAATTTTAAAATAACCATGTTTTTTTCTATACTCACATGGCAGTTTCAGAAGGCACCCATGGAATCTCAGTAAAAGATATGGCTGTTTTCATAAGCATTGCATTCTGATGTATACCAGAACACTAAGAAATTAATTTGAAGTACTGTATTGCCCAAACCTATTTCTAGATGTTCAAAATTGAGTTGTACTCTGGTATAAGACTACTAACATTGCCCATGGTTCTGAAAATGGTTACAGATTTTTTTTATACATACATACATACATACATATACATACATACATACATACATACATACATACGTAGATTGTTGTGAGTACGGTTTTTTCCCTGTGTAATATTTTGTTTTTATTTATTTATTTTATTCATTTGTCCAATACACAAATACATAGGAAGAAAGATAGACATGTGATAATATAAAAGAGGGTGAAAGTGAACTTAGAGGAGAGGATATATGAAAGGAAGAGAATATATAAGATAGGTGAAAGAAAGGAAAGACAATTGGACAGGGGACGAAAGGCACACCAGTGCACTTATGTACGCCCCTTACTGGCCTCTTAGGAACCTGGAGAGGTCAATCGTGGAGAGTCTGAGGGAGAGGTGTTGGGGGTTAAGGGTTGACACAATTGAGTCCGGTAATGAGTTCCATGCTTCGATAACTCGATTGTTGAAATCATATTTTTTAAAGTCAAGTTTGGAGCGGTTCGTATTAAGTTTGAATCTGTTGCGTGCTCTTGTGTTATTGCGGTTGAAGCTGAAGTAGTCATTGACCTGTAGGACATTGCAGCATATGATCTTGTGGGCAATACTCAAATTGTGTTTTAGGCGCCGTAGTTCTAGGCTTTCTAGGCCCAGGATTGTTAGTCTATTCTTGTAGGATATTCTGATATTTTGAGTGTCTTTGCAACATTTCAGCGAAATCACATTCGCCATCTTCAGGCTGAAGTTATTGGCTTCTGCTGCTCTGAGTATGATTTCTTTGCAACTCCCATTTTTTCCCTTATAAATAGTGGTGGAGGTGGAGTTCTGGTTCAAATGTGCAAGTAGATTGGGTGGCTGTGTTGTAATGTTTTTGATTGGTTGGTGGAATCACATTTAGTTAGATGATTGACATGTTGGAGTTGTAATTGTAATATGTTTTTTGGCTAGGGCTAGCTTCCAAATTTCTGGTAAGCGGGAGGTGTCATCATGTTTATTCATATTGAGGGGGTGATCATCTAACTAAATGTGATTCCACCAACCAATCAAAACATTACAACACAGCCACCCAATCTACTTGCAACATTTGAACCAGAACTCCACCCCCACCACTATATATAAGGAAAAAAATGGCAGTTGCACACAAACCATACTCAGAGCAGCAGAAACCAATAACTTCAGCCTAAAGATGGTGAATGTGATTTCGCCAAAACGTCGCAAAGACACTCAAAATGTTACACGGGAAAAAATATTCGGGTTTCTTCCCGTGTAAGTTTCAGAGATATCTGGCGACGTTTCAACGAGGTCCCACTCGTCATCTTCAGACTGGTGCTTTTGTCCTTGTGCAGGGCGAAATATGCTGAAACCCGAATATGCCAAGACCTTCATACCTGTATCCGTGAAAATCTACGAAATACAAATATATACATGTATTTAAATATATATTCAAACTTGACTTGACAGAAAAACACATACATATTGTGTGTGTGTCACATGTTTTTACTGAATTTGAAAATTAAGGGAGACTAGGATAGATCTATTTCGGCCTTATTCTGGTCTCATCAGCTAGCCATATTCTCACTGGGACTTGAACTTGCAACCTTGGCTGTGTAAAGCAAATAATTAACCTCTAGGCTACAGTATCCAATCCCTTCAGCTCTGTACCAGGGAAGGGTTACATGTTTTTTGTGTCAAATCACCCTGGTATATTGAAGGACCACCACAGCTCCTTTTTTGCCTCTCGGCCCAACCCAAGGCCATTTCCAAGGCAGTTAATTTATTCATAGCCGACAAACTATATTCTGTATGTGTCACATATTTTTGCTGAATTTGAAAATTAAGAAAGACTAGGATAGATCTATTTCGGCCTTATTCTGGCCTCATCAGCTAGCCATACCCTCACTGGGACTTGAACTTGCAACCTTGGCCATATACATACACACACACATATATCTAGAGTGCAGGAATACAATTTAAATTTTCTGTCTTAGTGTTGTTCTCCCAATTTAGTAATTCAGGATTTATATTTGGAAAGTAGAAGGACTGAAAATATAAATATAAAGAGGGGGAAAAACAGCCTGCAAATTTTATTCTTCTGTGTATTTCTGAGTTTATTGTTATCAGGCATAGTTTTCTAAATTTAAGCATTCTGTTTGGAAGAAAGCTTCCAAACGCCTGACAGTAGTTATGACATTATTAAAATCTTCCATATTGAGGCAGCCAAATAGTAGCTACACATTCTCTAAGAATGCAGCAAAAATAGTGGTTGGCTGCATCAACCTTCATTGTCATGATTCTGTTCCACTGTTTTTACACTGGAACATGGGGATCATGTTGATGACTTGTTTTATCACAATGGCCTTTTGAGTGAAAGTATGAGTACCACATTGCAGTATTTCCCAAAGTTGTGCTTCCTAGTAGACTGTTTGGCCTTTGTGCTGCCTTCTCAGCCCTTCAATAGTTGCTGTAAATTGTACTAACCTTAGACTTTTAGAGCATCAAAATCAGAGGTATATACATTCATATCCAGGTGCAAACTTTATATACATATCTCTAATCAGTTTCTGCTCTTTCAGAGATAAATTGGTTTTATGACTTTAAAGGTCTATCTGGTAATATCTGAAATTGCATTACATTTATATTACATTACATCTTCCATAAACAAGAATCCTACGGATTTCCAATGAATTAAAAACTACAAAAACAAACAATAAAATCCTAAAGGAATAAGAACTACTAATAAATTAACCTCAGTATTGGTGATAATCTTCAAGTGCCTATAAAAAAAACCTCTTCTTTTCAAAGAGATACCAGCAAATACCCAGAGGGTAATTGCTTTGCCTCTTCTGATTGCTGACTGTTCCATAAAGTGGGAGTTACTATAGGAAAAGATTGTTCCAGGCATCTACTGACTCACATCTTGTATTTGGTGGTGATGCTGGTCTATGAATATCCTCAGAAGTTTCATGTTGCAAAATAATAATAGGATTGGATCATATAGAAGCTGTGGTGGGGCAGTGGTTAGAATGCAATATTGCAGGCTATTTCAGCTCACTGCCAGGGGGTTCATCCTTACTAGCTCAGCCTTCCATCCTTCAGAGGTCAGTAAAATGAGGAGCCAGGTTTTCATGAGTAGGGTAGGAATTGAGGGCAGGCCTACTCTGGAGAGGACCTCAGTATCAGGCACCTTATCCTGTCACTGGATCCTCAGAATTCTATGGAGGTAAGTCATGTGGAAATGGTTCAATTGCCTAGCATGTCTCCTGTATACAGTCCAGGTTTCACTGGCATACAACAGGGTAGTTAGCACTACTGCTTGTTAGACTTTGAGCTTTGTAGCAAGGCTTATTCCACATTGGTTCCACATGTTGGTCATTAGTCTGCCAAATGCAGAGCTTGCCTTGGCGATTCTGCAGTTGACCTCAAGGTCAATTGTCACTGCACGGGAGAGGGTGCTGCCAAGGTATGTAAATTGGTCCACTGCTTGTAGTTTTTGTCCCTTTACTGTGATGGTGGGCTCTTGGTATTTGGCATCACTTTGGTCTTTATGTTGATAAGGACACCAAAGTTGTTGCATGCTGCTGCAAAATTATCCATACTGGCTTGCATTTCCTGCTCTGATCCAGCATTCAGGGCATAGTCATCAGCAAAGAGGAGGTCACGTAGCACAATCTCCCTTATCTTAGAGCCTGGAATCGCAGGTTGAACAGTTTCCCATTGGTTCAGTATCACAGACTAACTCCCAACGAACTATTCCGGAAGTCATCTGACAGCATGGCTGAAAACATTATGCTGAGCAAAGTCGGTGCCAACACACATCCTTGCTTGACGCCATTTATGATGGAAAAGGCCTCTGAAGTTTCTCCACTGTCCAGCACATTCGCCATCATACTGTCGTGAAATTGACATACCATCGGGATGAATTTATCAGGGCACCCGAATTTTGACATGATGCGCCACAGACCTTCACAACTGACATTGTCAAAAGCCTTAGTGATATCCACGAAGGTGGTGTACAAGTCATGATTCTGCTCTTGATACTTGGAGCTGTTGGGCTGCGAAGATCATGTCCATAGTGCCACACATTTTGCAGAAACTGTCAGTCAGGCAGTTCAGCAACACTCATGCAAGAACTTTGCCTGAGGTGGAAAGCACTGATATTACTCTATGATTATCACAGACTTGTCGATTCCCTTTCCTTTTGTGTAGTGTATGATGGACATATTTTCTGTTCCTGAGAAATGGTTCCTTTATTCCAGAAAGACTGGAACAGTTGAGTGAGTTTGTCGACAAGCGCTGTACCACCATTCTTATAGATGTCTGCTGGTATCTTATCAGATCCTGGGGCCCTGCCACTGGATAGCTGGTTGACGGCCTGTAGGGTTTCAGTCTTTAATAGTGGGGAGTCCAAGTTGTGGTTGCTATCCATCTGGGGCATTCTGTCGATCGCCTTATTGTTGATGGAAGATGGATGGTTCAATACAGATTGGAAGTGCTCAGCCCAACGCTGTAAATCAGGATCTTCTCAGTGATGAGAATTGCACCAGCTGTGTCTAGAGAGTTCCCTGAGGGTTGAGATCCATACATGGATCTGAGGGCTTCATAGAATGTTTAACATAGTTTCTATCAGCAAACATCTGAATTTCATATGCTTTGGTAATCAACCTGGAATCCTGCATCTTGCGAAACTTGCTTTGCATGATCCTGCGAGTGTTATTGAAGGCATTTTTCTTAGCTGTGATTTCTTAGCTTAGTCCTATTACTATTGCTATATGACACTTGACAAAAAATAGCCCATCAGACTGATCTGTCATTCCCATCACCAGCCTAGATCATTCTACCAAGGAAGAAGAATCACTGCAAAGTTATTATGCCTGCCCTTAATATTCATAGACAGTCCAGAAAATATACTATAATTAGTGGTACTGAATGTTGCTGCGAAGTCAAATAAGACTTTCCCTTACCTAAGTCCTTATTAAGGAGATCTATTAGACCAGCGTTTCCCAACCAGTGTGCCGCGGCACACTAGTGTGCCGCGAGACATGGCCAGGTGTGCCGCCAAGCTTCAGCTGGGTGGGGCGCTGCCGGTACTTCGGTCCTGGGGCTCCCGCTCGCAGCTGTCCCCCGCCTCCTGCTCAATGCCGCGGTTTTCGGCGCTCTCCTGCTGGGCCCCAAAGAAGGAAGGCAGGAAGGAGAGCTCCATTCTTCGCACCTTTTTCCCGCCTTCCTTCTTTGGGGCCCAGCAGGAGAGCGCCGAAAACCGCGGCATCGAGCAGGAGGCGGGGAACAGCTGCGAGCGGGAGCCCCAGGACGGAAGTACCGGCAGCGCCCCGCCCACCTGGAGCTTCTCTGGCATCGACGGCAAGTGTCCGATGGGAGGGGGGCGGCCGCAGCCAGTCGCGGGGAGATGGCGGCGGCGAGAGGGATCGCTCTCTCTCTCTCTCTCAGCTGACTGCAAGCGGCAGCCCTGACGGTGGCGGTTGGACGTGCTGCTGGACGTCGTACATGCTGGCGCTGAGTGCCTGGCATTACGGTGTCCAGCACCACGTCCAACTGCCGCCGTCAGGGCTCCCGCTTGCAGTCAGCTGAGAGAGAGACAGAAAGAAAGAGAGACATATAAGAGAGGCAGAGAGAGAGAGAAAGAGAGACATAGCAAGAGAGACAGCAAGAGAGGCAGAGAAAGAGAGATAGAGAAAGAGAGAGAGAAAGAGAGACATAGCAAGAGAGGCAGAGAGAGAGAAAGAAAGAGAAACATAGCAAGAGAAAAAGAGAGACTTAGCAAGAGAGGCACAGAGAGAGAGAGAAAGAGAAAGAAAGAGAGACATAGCAAGAGAGACAGAGAGAGAGAAAGAGAGAGAAAGAAAGAGAGATAGCAAGAGAGGCAAAGAGAAAGAAAGAGACATATAGCAAGACAGTGAAAGAGAGAGAGAGAGCAAGAGAGAGAGAAAAAAGCAAGAAAGAGATAGCAAGAGAGACAGAGAGAGAGAGCAAGGGAGAGAGAAAGACATAGAGGAAGGGAAGGAGGGAGAGAGAAAGAGCAAAAAAGAGAGGAAGAAAGAAAGAAAGAGGGATGGAGAGAGAGAAAGAAGGGAAGGAAGGAAAAGAGAGAAAGAGGGAGAAATAGAGCGAAAGGGAGGAAGAGAGAGGTTTTTTTTGTCCAAACTTTTCTTTAGCCCGCCCCCCCCCCCCTTCAGTGTTCCCCAGGATTTTGAAAATATGAATAATGTGCCGCGGCTCAAAAAAGGTTGGGAAACACTGTAAATTAGACCAACCAATACCATTTCCATTCCTTATTCAGGCATAAAGATTGCCTGAAAGCTCAGGCTAACATGCTAATCTTAGGTCACTCAGCACCTGAAGCTCAAGTTCCTTTTCAGTAACCCTCCTTAAAAGAGAAAGTTAAAGATGGTCTGGTAATTATCTAATGGAAGCCTGGAAGGCCTGTCTGATATTCTTCCTCCTGACTTCCAAAATACCCCAATCTCTTAAAAAGCTATTCCCAGCCCCTCTCCCAAATATCTCAAGGAGCCATAAAGGGGATGCGTGCAAGCCCCAAGTGGTGGAATATCCTTATTTATTTAGGGTCAATATTTTAAAATTAATCCCGCATCTTTAAAGGCCATTTCATATATTATACTATGTGTACAGGGGACAGACATGCCATATCTTCAGAGTAATGTGCACCCATTCTATGCTAAAGTAAAGAAAGTAAAAACCACTAGTAATCCTTGATATTGTCATGACAGGTTTGCCAATAACCGTATACAGTATGTTAGAGTTGCTCAACCATATGTATGAATTACCAAGTTCACACTTAAATAGAACTGTTTAATTACCTGTAACAGTATAGCTTTGAGCAATTGTCTTAGTGACAGATGGAAAGGAATGATGGGAGGAGGAGGTACTTGGCATATTACAGTATAAGATACTTTTTCTTCTTTAGAAATATGGCAGCGATGAATCCTGAAATTACAATAAATTTCATAGCTTAGTTCAAATTAAGCTTTGCCTCTGTCATTTTATAATCTCAAATAATTTATTTTTAACTCTTTAATGTTCTGCGTCCTTCAACTTCTGATTTCATGAGAACATAAGAATGGTCCTGTTGGATCAAACCAAGACTTCTCTTAGCTCAGCATTTTCTCAATGCTCAGCCAGATGCCAGATGGAGACATACCCCTTTTATATGCTTTCAGCTGGTATTTGGGGATACAATATACTTCCCATAACCTCAGGGTAAAACCATTAGTCTTGATAGACCTGACCATACCATACATTAATTACTCACTGTATAAAATAGTACTTTCTCTTATCTATGCTAGCTTTCATTCCAGTCAGCTTTGTTGAATGACCATTGGTGGGTGGGTGGGTGAGTGTAAGAGAGAGCGAAAGGGAGAGAGTGCCTAACTACTATCATGACTAATATTGCCATGATAGTAGTTGAAATATTAGCCAGGAATGGAAAGCCTGGCAGTAATTGCAGTGTTAAGAAGGAGTAGAAAACTCCTAATGAATGAATGAAAACTCCTAATGAATGAACAGGGAAGACAATTCCTGTGAGAGTACAGGGATAAGGAGCCCTTTAGTTTCCCTTTTCTTGTCAGTCATACTAATTGTTTTTTTCTCCTTTTTCTCTCTTTTTCTGTTCTGTTACAGAACAGTAATGCTGGAGAACAGTTTGTTAAAATAGATGGCCTGCACATTCTGATCTAATTTTCTGTTATTCGAGGCTAGAAATGTACTTTAAAAATGAAATGACAAAATTTTCTGGAATTAGATAAATCATTTGGTAATACAGTGATCCCTCGATTTTCGCAATCTCGATCTTCGCAAAACGCTATATCGCGATTTTTCAAAAAATATTAATTAAAAATATTTTCCCACCCGATGACGTCACTCTCTTCCTTTCTGATCTTTCTTTCTCTCTCTCTTTCTCTATCTTGCTTCTTCCTCTCTCACACTCTCTTCCTCCCTCTCATCTCTTTCTTTCCTTCTCTCTCTTTCTCTATCTCTTCCCCTCTTGCTCTCGAGCAGCGGGCGGCGGGCGAGCGGCGGGCGGGCAGCAGCGAGGAGCCGAAGATCGGGGTTTCCCCTTTGCGTGGGCGGTGGGGAAACCCCGATCTTCGGCTCCTCGCTGCTGTGGCGCTGCCGAGCAGATCAGCTGCTGGGCGGCCGAAGGAACCTTCCCTGGGTCTTCCCCGCCGCCCACGCAAAGGGGAAACCCCGATCTTCGGCTCCTCGCTGTGCGGCGCTGCCGAGCAGATCAGCTGCTGGGCGGCGGAAGGAACCTTCCCTGGGTCTTCCCAGGTGCGGAAGTAAAAACACCATCTGCGCATGCGCGGCCATGGAAAACAGGGCGCATGCACAGATGGTGTTTTTACTTCCGCACCACTATATCGCGAAAAATCGATTATCGCGAGGGGTCTTGGAACGGAACCCTCGCGATAATCAAGGGATCACTGTACAGTAATTTTCTTGTTGTATATGTTTCAATACCAAACTAAGTAATGTCATCAGTGCTTTGATAAAAGGGAATGAAGTTTAGTGGCTTCTTACATATGATAGCTGGCTCTACCTTTCTTGTTCAGAGTTGTGGCAGTATGTAATCAGTCTACCTAACTTCACTGGCTATAACTTTTCATTTTAGTTTATATAACATAAAATATCCTGCACATGTAATTGTTTTTCCCCTTTTTCTATGTGTTGATTGCTGAATGTGTGATAAGGAATAAAGTGCTTTGGATAGTGTTTTCTTCTTGGATCTTTGTTTGCTTTTTGAAGTATGTAGAATTTGGGGAACCTTTATGGCAGATGTGCCCAACCATGGCTCACAAGCCACATGCAGCCCCAGACAACTAGTTATGCAGCCTCACAAGATAATAAAAATTCTTTAAAATAAAACAAGTTTATTATCCATATACATTAACTATATTATATATTTTATATGTGTCCCCAATAATTCCTCTTCACTCAATGCAGCTCAAGCAAGCAAAAAGGTTGTACAACTATATGGGATCCTTAATCATCAATGTCTGGAAGCATGCAGTGTCTGGAAACAAAAGCTATTTCGTACATATAGCCCAAATTATGAAAAATTCTAAATAGCAAATGTAGTACAATAGCGGGGCAGTATGGTTTCTTATCTCATATATCAATGTTTGGAACTATAGTTCCTAAAACAGTCTTTCCCAATTTGGATATTTTCCATAGGTACAATTTTGATCATTGGGGATGGTTAGAATGGTATTCAACACGTCAGATAACACCAGGTTAGGGGTGGGTCTTTAAAAAAACCCACTGATCATTGGTATGAACTACTAAACCCTTTTCATCTGCTTTCAATTCCTTGATTGAATTCTCTTCCCAAAAATACAGTATTTTTTTTTTCAATTTTTTTTATTATTTTTCATAAAACAGACATACAGACGTACAAACATTAAACATAAAATGGGGATGTATTTCCCCGCTTCTTTTGAAAGTATACATTCAAATAGAGAAAAGAATACATAATCAAACATTTGTTAAATGTTAAAAAGTCTAGTAAAAAATTTTCAAATCTTAAATGCAATATTAGTACGATATAAGTAAAAATGCTTAATATGTTATTTATGTGTAATATATTCATCTAATCAAACATTCAAACTAATCTCAATTACTAAGCATACATAAAACAAAATTTTTAATATATCGCTTGTGAGTAAACAACTATGTCAAAATCATCAACAAATACATCTAATATTGTTATTACCTAAATAAAAACAGATCTATCTCTTATTTTTTCTTATCTAACCATTTATATATGTTGTTCCATGTTTCATAAAATTTTGTATCTTCTTGATCGTTTAATCGTCTTGTCATCATATCCATTTCGGCGCAATCTAATATTTTAGCTATAACTTCTTCTTTCTTGGGGATTTCCTCCCCCTTCCAGTTTTGCGCGTATATTATTCTAGCCGCAGTTAATATGTGTATGATTAAGTAAAGAGTTTCCTTCTTATAAGTCTGATTAGTAATTCCTAATAAGTAAAATTCCGGGGTGTTATCTATGTCATATTTTAATATTTCTTTTAATATCTTCTCAATCATCTTCCAATAAGTTTTAGCTTTGCTACATGTCCACCATTGATGGTAATAAGTTCCTATATCTTTCTTGCATTTCCAACACAGTGGGGATGTTTTAGGAAACATTTTAGCTATCCTGTTTGGTGGAAGGTGCCATCTATAAAACATTTTAATTTGGTTTTCTTTTAATGAAACTGACTTGGTCATTTTCCAATTATTAATCCAGACTTTTTCCCAAGTATCTATATCTATTTCCTTGCCTATATTTCTGCACCATCTTATCATGGTATCTTTTAGAGTCAACTCTATATTTTTGTGAGCGATAAGAAATTTATATATTTTCCCTATCATTTTTACTGAATTATTAATAATTAAATGACTTAGCAAATTCTTACTTTTATTAAAAGTATAAAGAGTTATATCCTTCTGGTATCTGGATCGAATCTGGGCATAATGCCACCAATCTATTATTATCCCTTCTTCTTGTAGTTTATTCCTAGGCTTTAGCTTCATCTGATCATTTAATAATTCTTTATATCTATAAAATATTTTCGTGTCTTTTATAGATTTTGGATGTGTTATTGCTTCTAGGGGGGCTATCCATTCTGGAACATTTAGGAAGTGATTTTTCTTTATATCCTTCCAAACCTCTAGTAAATACTTCCTTAATGTGTGTCTTTTAAAATATGAGTGATTTTTTTCCTTGTCATACCATATAAATGCATGCCAACCCAGCATAAGATCATGTCCTTCTAAATTTAATATTCTTTTATTCTCTAAGGTTATCCAATCTTTAATCCATGTTAAGGCGGCGGCCTGATAATATAATTTCCAGTTTGGAAGACCAAATCCTCCTCTTTCTTTAATGTCTTCCAAACAGTTTATTTTTATCCTTGCTTTTTTCCCTTGCCATATAAATTTTTTAACTAAGTTTGTCAAAGTTTTAAAGAAAGTTCCCCCTGGGTTTATTGGAATTACCTGAAAGAGAAATAAAACCTTAGGCAGAATATTCATCTTGATTGTGGCAATTCTTCCTAAAAATGATATTTTCAGGTTATTCCATGTTTCTAAATCTTTTTTAATTTCTGATAATAATTTTATGTAATTATCATTTTTTAAAGTTATTGTTTTCGCTGTTAAATTTATTCCTAAATATTTTACTTTCTTTACGGTTTTTATTCCAGAAATATTTTCTAATTTAGTTTCTTGTATTTTATTCATATTTTTGGTTAAGAAAGAAGTTTTGCTTTTATTTATCTTTAAACCTGCTACCTTTCCGTATTGTTCAATAGTTTGCAATAAAGAAGGGACAGTTGTTATCGGTTCTTCAATTATAAACGTTAAGTCATCTGCAAAAGCTTGGAGTTTGTAAGTTTCGTCTCCTATAGTTAAACCTTTTATTTCGGAATCCGCTCTTATTTTAATTAATAAAGTTTCAAGTGTCATAATAAATAACAATGGTGATATAGGACATCCTTGACGAACTCCCTTGTTTATATCAAGTGCTTGTAATTGGTTATTATTTAATATTATTTTAGTCGTTTGTTTTGAGTATATAGTATCTATTAAATTAACAAATTTTGAGCCAAATCTCATTTTGTTTAATTGCATTTTTATAAATGTCCAGTTAACGTTGTCAAAGGCCTTTTGAGCATCTAAGAACATTAAGGATGCTGTCTTATCTGGATGTTGTTCATAGTATTCTAATGTGTTTATTACTGTTCTAAGGTTATTTTTAATTTGTCGCCCTGGTAGAAATCCATTTTGGTCTTGATGTATTATTCCATTTATAATTCTTTTAAGTCTATCTGCATAAATGGCAATAAATATTTTATAATCTACATTTAATAAAGATATGGGTCTATAATTTTTAATTTTTAGTGGGTCAGTGCCGGATTTGTGTATTAAAGTTGTCAGCGATTCTGACCAAGATTTCGGAATTTTACCCTCAAGTCTACATGAATTAAAAATTTCTAACATATAGTTTCTTACTATTTCATTGTCTATCTTATACCATTCTGCCGGTATAGCATCCGGACCAGTGGCCTTATTGTTTTTCTGTTTTTTAATTATAGTTAGGAGTTCTTCCATTGTTATTGGACCATCCAGCATAGTCTGTTGATCTTCTGTTATTTGTGGTAATTTTGAAGCCTGTAAGTAATTAAAAACCTCATCTTCACTAACATTGTCTTTGGCATAAAGATCTTTATAAAAATTATAAACAATGTCGGCCTTTCCTTCTGTATCATATTTTATTGTACCATCTTTGTCTTCTAATTTTTTTATCAATTTGGATTGACTCTGCTTTCTAAGTTTATATGCTAACCATCTGCCTGGTTTATTTGCATGTTCAAAATAATGTTGTTTTGCTCTTTTAATTTTTTCAGTTATTTGATTTTGTTCTATAATTCTAATTTTATGTTTAATTACATTTATTTCTGTTTTGAAGTCTCTGTTCTTGGTGTGTTGCTGCGATGCAAATTCCAATTGTTTTAATTCATTTATTAGTTGTACGTACTTTAATTTATTTTCCTTATTGTATTTTGCCGTGTAAGATATTGTTAACCCTCTTATATAAGCTTTGAGTGTATCCCATATATTCTGTGGAGTGGTGTCTGGGGTTTTATTAATCTCAAGAAATATTTTTAATTCCTTTTCGATCCAATCTTTATATTTCTTATCATTTAGTATATTTCTATTCATCCGCCAAATATTCTGTTTGTTGTTCCTTCTTATATAGACCACTATTGGGTTGTGGTCAGCCCATGTATTAACATCTATCTCTACTTCCCTTATTTCTTCTGCAACCATTTTTGATGTCCATACCATGTCTATTCTTGTCCAGATTTTGTGGGGATTAGAATAAAACGTAAATTGTCTTTTATGGGGGTGTCTTTCCCTCCATATATCATTTAGCAATAATTCTGTTTTCATTTTTTGGAAAGTGCTAGGTAGTAGATTTCTTTTTGTTTTTTTCCTTTTATTATGGCTCCCTCCCCCTGAATGGTCTAATTGCCTATTCACAATAGCATTAAAGTCGCCTATTATTAATACATTCTCAATAGCTAAGTCTATTATTATTTGATGTAAATTTTTATAAAATATCATTTGGTCTTCATTGGGAGCATAAATAGAAACAACCACTATAGGTCTAGGTTCAATATCAACTTGTACAATCAATATTCTACCATCATTATCCTTATATATCTGTTTGGAATTTATAGAATTCTCTACATACATCACCACACCTCTTTTTTTTTGATCTGCTAATGCAGCATACATTTTTCCAATTTTGGGATTCAACAATAATTTTTGGTTATCTTTTTTGATATGTACTTCTTGTAATATTGCAATTTGAGCATTTTGATTTCTGATTTTAGAGAAGATTTGTTTCCTTTTCCTTGGTTCATTAAGTCCGTTAACGTTTACCGAAAAGATCTTTAGATCTTTAGTTGTTGTCATTTAGTGGGTTTTTTGGTTTCTCGCTGAGGCTGAACTCTTCTTATAGCACCTTGGTCCTGCTCTATTGCTTGAGCTGTGGCCCCCAATAGTTCTTCTTGTTGGATTGCTAGTATCTCCCCTGGTTGCTGTTGTGCTGGTTGTTGTTGAGCCTCTTGTTGTTTATCTGAAAAGTCCATGTGGCTGATGCCACTATTTTCAAAGAAATACCTAGCTTGTTCTACATTTTCCAGCTTGTATCTTGTAGAACGCCATGTCAGAGAAAGACCTTGTGGGATTAACCAACGATAGGTTATATTTTCTTTGATCAAGATTCTGGTAAGAAACTGGTAATCTCTTCTGCTCTCTCTGACACTTCTTGGAACTTGTTTTAATATTTTTATTTCCACTCCTTGATGTTGGAGTTTGGAGTTTCTTGCCCAATGGAGTATGTCGTCTCGCAAAGTTTTCCTGGTGAATTTGATATGAATCTCTCTTGGAAGATTGTGGCGACGGATGTAACTATTCGAAGTCCTGTAAACTTCATCGATTTCTTTCACTAGCGCAGCAGGATCCTCCTGGAGTATTCCTCCAATCGTTTCCGCCATAGTCATTTTTAAATCTTCATCTTTTTCCTCTTTCATGTTCTGAAATCGTAGTCCATACGAAGCACGTTGCATCTCCAGCTGAATAATTGATTCATCATGTCTTCTGTGTCTTGCATCAGCTCTCCCTTCGAGATAATCAATTCTTTTTGCGTTTTTGTCGGATTTCTCTTCAACCTTTTTCACTCGATCATCACTTTCTTGTAGTGTTTGTTGGATCACCTTTATCTGGTCTTTCACCTCGCCCATATCAGCTTTCAGTTGGGCCATCTCCTTTTTAAATTCTGCCAAGTCTGCTTTTATAGCTTCCCTTTGTTGTGTTGCATCCTCTTTTATAACCTCTCTTTGTTGGGTGGCATTCTCTAGAGATTTAAAGATAGAGTCCTGCATATTGTTTAAAGTTTCTTGTAATGTTGCAAAATTGGGCTGCGTTGTTTTGTCTTTTTCTTTATCCTTGGAAGACATAGCTGAGGCCTGGTGTGTCGGGGAAGGACGTGGGGACACTTGTGGAGAAGAGATTGTTGCAGTAGGTTGTTTTTTGACTGTTTTAACAACGGTTGAAGAAGTTGACATTATCAATTTTGAATCCGCTGTTTAAAATTTGAATTAATTTAAATCAATCTAAATTTATATATAGTGAAAAGGAGAAAATTTCTATAAATTCCAAATCTATTCAATCTGTTTTATTAGCGGTTACGCTTAAATTATAACTATTCAATTATCAAGAAAGTTCAAAATTCAAAATCCAATATATATTGTTATTAATTATTTTAAAAATTTAAATTGTCTTTAAAAATTTAAAGATATAATACCTCAGGAAACTAATATAAAACTTTTAGGAATAGAAAACCAGTAAAAGTTAAAAATAAATGGTCTAATAAAGAGACAAAATAAATGACAGCAAAAAAGAGTAATAACTATTTTAAAAAGGGAAAGTTTGAAAAAGTACAAAGAAAAAAAAGGAAGAGAAAAAAGACTTAATAAGGCAGCAAGAAGAGGGAGAAAAAGGGAGAGAGAAAAAAGAAATGGGGAGTATTTCAATTCAAATAATTAGAATAGAGCAGGAAACCAAGGTTTGCTAACAATGCATAGTCTTCAATTCAAACTTCTTTCAAAAATAGAAATAAAAAGAAGGAAAATCAGAAGGAGAACAAAGAAAGAGTTAATTAATCAAAAAGAAAACACAATATGTATAGTTATGTTCTTCTTATAAATCAGGAAATTATATTAGATGAATAAAGAGTGTGAATCCCAATGTCAAAAAATACAGTTGTACTTAATCCCAATTGCAGGTCTCACGAAAAGAAAAAAAAAGTCAAATTAATAATTTTCTTGTAGTTAAAATGGAGTCTATGTTCTTTTCCAAATTCAAGACAAAGGCAAAAAAAATAGATCCCAAGATGGAGTCAGGTTAGAAGTCAGAAGTTCATATGATCAGGCAGATGTGAAAAGGTTCTCAGAAGAAAAAATAATCCCAAGGAAAAAAAGCAATCAGCAAGTAATCCAAAGTAGTTCAAAGACAGTCAGCAAGTAATCCAAGTAGGTTAATCCAAAGGTAAATATTCCAAAGGAAAGGTATCAGTTCCTTCTATTTCCCATTTATTTTCAAGTTGTTATATAATGTTATTATGTTGCAAAGACAACAGGATGAGAGAAAAAAAAATAAGGCAACAAAGTTATATTCCTCCGCAGTTAAGATGTCAGCCCAGAACACAATGTTTTGACAGACTATAAAAAAGAAATTTTAGTCATCTTTACTAACTTCTTTTAAGCATTGAAATCTTCTAAATAGTCATTTCCAGTTCAAGATCTTTTATTAAAGCATAGGGTAAGAAAAAATATTTTATAGATTCCAAAATTCAAGTACAAAATGGAAACAATGAAGATGAGAGAATTTAGTCTCGGCTGTTATTTGCGGATGAGACTCAGAAAAAAAAAAAACTTTCACTTTCGCCTCGTTAAAGAAAGCTTTCCCTTGAGGCTTGCGAACGATCAAATCTTCAGATTTTGGTCTTGAAACAAAGAGGAAATTTTTTACCTTGAGTCCTTTATCGGATGTATTCTTTTTCAGTTAGATAAATGTAGAACTTTCAATTTAGAGCTTTTTCTCAGCTTCCCGCTGGGTGAGGGGAGAAAGCGCTGGCCGGTCCTCTCAGGCGAAGAGGATCGGTTCTCCCGTCTTCGAAGCTGCGGGGCGAACCGCTGCCTCTGGAGTCTCAGCGATGGCTCCTCGGGCAGAGGGGAGCCCCCTGTTCTGGGATCGGGCCATCCGAGCCCGATCCGATCGCAAATGCGACCTTCGAAGGGGGTAGAAGGGATCGCTTGGCAGAGCCCTGCCAAGGATGTCCCCGCCGCGATCACCGCCAAACCGGAAGCCAAAAATACAGTATTTTTAATATTTACATATTGAAGAGCATGATCTCTCTATAGCTTTACAGGCCCTCAGATTTCCCCTTAGGTTTTGTTTTCATTAAATTTATATTCTGCCTGATTCTCAGTGACATTGGCCAGTTTACAGATTATTTAAAACATTTCTAACAAGAAAATTTTCTACAAGGCTATTGTTCTCAGAAGACACAAGTTAATTAAATGTCTATTACTAACCCTTCTTGGATTTATATGGGAATTGTTACATTTCACTGAGGTGGTGCAAAGGCTCATGAGTAAATAATAATAATTCTTAATGAAAACAGTAAAAATATCTCTTGAATTATTATTATTTTTTAAATCCAGGAATAACCAATAGCTGAAAACTTCTGCTTGAAAAGTTGCAGCTTGAAGATCTTTTAATTTCTTTAATGTTTGATTTCTACTTCAATTATTTTTCTGGGAATTTTTTATTTTATTTTTCTCCACCTTAAGATAAAACATATTTAAATAACAAAACACAATACCAATATCCAACCAGATACATATGCCAAATTTCCATATCATTAATGTGCTTTAAGGACTTTCTTTACTTACTACCTTTAATTATGATACTGATAAGCAGGGATGGGTTCCTCCTGGTTTGGATTAGTTTGCCTGAACCAGTAGTGACCCGCTGGTGATGTCTCAATGACATCATCAACCCATTTTGGTCGGTGCCGGTCTGTAGGTGCCATCTTATTTTTAAAAAAAATCTGAGCATGTGCAGAAGCTGAGTTTCCAGCATTTTGCATGCGATCACTGTCTTAAAAAAAAAAAAAATCCAGATTTTTCAGCACTACGCATGCGCGCGCCCACAAGGTGCACCTATGTGGTGTGGGAGGATGCGAAACAGCAGTGAGGTGAGCTAGAACCTATCCCTGTGCATAAGGAAATATGTGAGTTCAAAAATCTCAGTACATATGTGCGGTTGCAGGTCTGTACACTAAATTTTATCCCTCTATTCATATTCCGAAAGATTGAGTGAGATGGGACTAAAGGATAACTTTAGAACTGGAAAAATGTTTTGGTAACAAAATTCACATCCAACATTCTTTGGCTGGGACTAAAAATAAATTTATATTTTATAATGAAAATGATCAGTTTAAATTCTGAAAGGATGTGTTACACCAAAATAAAGTTTTGTCTGTAACATTAAGATTGGAAAAATCCATAAATTCTCTTCACTGTACAGGAAATTTTCTACTAACTCCCTAGGTTGAGTTGCCTGCATTTACAACTAAATGGGTTCATTGCTCCCAATATGGAGTTGTAACTCTGAGAAATCGTTAATCTGACATTAATTTCTACTTTTAAAACATGCCTCCCTTCCACTCCCCAATCTGGACTGGAACTATAGTAGCAAAATAATTGGTTTCTTTCTTCCAAATTTCTCTCTAGCATGTAGTTATAACTATTATGCTTCTACATGACAATTCTCACCACAGAGAAAAGTGAAATATTGCTTTTAACCCATGCCCCAGTTTTCACAATTGCCCGATCCATGCCAAGCATTATGGGGGCGACTTGCTTTGGCTTCCAGCCATTATAGTGGGGGTGCTCCCGACATTGCAACAATAGTAACATCTTCTTGCATATCTTAAAACAGCGATTTTTAACCTTTTTTGAGCTACGGCACATTTTTTACATATACAAAATCATGGGGCACATTGAACGGGGGGGGGGGATGGGGGGGCTAAAAAAAGTTTGGATAAAAAATTCTCTCTCTTCCTCTCTTTTGTTCTATTTCTCTCCCTCTGTCTCTCTCTTCCTTCCTTCCTCTCTCTCCATCCCTCCTTCTTTCTCTCTTCTTTCCTTCCTCTCTTTTTTGCTCTCTTTCTGTCTCCCTCCTTCCCCCCTCTCTTTCTCTCTCTCTCTCTTGCTTTCTTTCTCTCTCTCTTTCTTTCTTTCTCTCTCTCTCTTCCTCTCTTTCGTTCTATTTCTCTCCCTCTTTCTCTCTCTCTCTTCCTTCCTCTCTCTCCATCCCTCTTTCTTTCTCTCTTCCTTCCTCTCTTTTTTGCTCTCTTTCTCTCTCCCTCCTTCCCCCCCTCTTTCTCTCTCTCTTTCTCTCTTGCTTTCTTTCTCTCTCTTTCTCTCTGTCTCTCTCTTGCTTTTTCTCTCTCTCTCTCTCTCTCTTTCTTTCTCTCTCTCTCTTTCTCTCTCTTGCTGAGCTTCGCGGCACACCTGACCATGTCTCGCGGCACACTAATGTGCCACGGCACACTGGTTGAAAAACACTGTCTTAAAATAATCAAAGTTTATCCCTCCCCCCGCACCTTAGCAATGAGAGAGGGCATCAACTTTCCTATGAAAGGCTTTGCTTTTCTCTGGAATATTTTGGACCATTATTGCCTTTCCTCTAACACAGTGTTTCCCAACCTTGGCAACTTGAAGATATTTGGACTTCAACTCCCAGAATTCCATTCGCTGGCTGGGGAATTCTGGGAGTTGAAGTCCAAATATCTTCAAGTTGCCAAGGTTGGGAAACACTGCTCTAACATATTATATATCTAGATTTTGTGGTTTCAAGCCTAATTTAGTTCATTGCCACTGTTGTATATAATTTCTCCTCAGTACCATTTGCGTGACTGTTTCTTAAAGTGCTGAACATATATTATAGTAAAGCTTCCTAAAGATGCTGTGGTACAGGCCTATTGACCAAACTTCTACCATTTCATTCCTGTGTAGCTATCACAGTAAGGGAGTCTCTAATTATATGTGGGAGATTTTCAGTTTGGGAAAAACTGACATCAGAGCCCCATTTTTAATGTTCCTTTTGTGAGCCCAAACAATTTTTTTAAAGGAGCAAACGTATTGTTCAACTGTTTCTACAGTCATACAATTATATATATTTTTTGTAAAATAAAATTGGTAGGAGGGTATGCATACATGTATGCATGCAGTTGCCATATATGAGTTTCAACCACTTGAGCGGAAAAAACGGAGTAAATTATATATTGAACTGCTAACTGGTGTGAAGGCCTTGTGGTTTCCATGGTAACTGGGCTGGAAATAGCTCCACGTGACATCAGAATAGTACAGGTAGAGTGAGATCTAGCTTTCCCTTCCCCCTCAAAAGAGCAGAATTGATACAAAATATAAGGCATGTAGTAGCAAGTTAGTAATACATTGACATTTGCACTTAACATATTTAAATGTTAGAAAACCAAAGGTGGATATGTTTTTCTTTTTATCTCTAGTTCATTAAAAACAATTTTTGGATAATATTTCTAGAAATGTATCCCTTTCCAATATCTTTTCAATGTCTTTTCAGATACAGTAATACAATGCAAACGGAAGCTGATAGAAAAAGAGGGGTGAGTTGGACCCCTTCTCTATTGTATATATATATATAAAGATGATTGCCATTATTTCGTATGCATACAGCTTGACTTCTCTGTCAAGATTTTTCAAAGTATTTTGTGATGGAAGTGACAAGAGAACCAATGAGTTGATTGTTATAAAATATTGCATGAATATGATCGTTTTTACACTTCAATTGCAAATGAGAGAATGTTTAATTTTTTTAAAAAAAATCTCATAATCAAATTGTTAGGCATTAATTTGAACAGTTATACAGAATTCAACAGACCAGTTTAAATAGTATGACTGAACACTGTTGGTATACTATAGCCCACTGCATCCCTTGGACCTTTATTTTACAGCAGCTACATCCATTCAAGTGTCCCAGATACGTTTGGATTTTATCCTGGCCAATTGCTGGGATTTCAGGAAGCTGCAATCGCAGCATTTATTTATTTGTATGTTTGTTTGATCAAGTACGCATTGGAGATATACAAAGATACAATAATAATTATATACATATATATATCTTTTACTACCTGCTTATATTATATTTTACATATCTGTTTATATTAAATTAAGGGAGATTACAGTTAAAATGGGCAGTCCTATATATATAGTCGATCTTCTGTTTTGGACCAGAAGAGTTTGGTTGGCTACAATGAGAAACTAAATGGGCCATTTATCTTATGTGTGGCGTGGCTTCATGCATATCACTGGCTTATTCTTGGAAGTACTGTACTAATACTTTCCAGCTCCCATTACTCAGATCACCTAAACCACAGGTCACCAACCAGTGGTCCGTGGACCCTTGACCTAAACTATTTGTCTAGGATTTTGTGCGGCACATATATAAGGCAGAATATCAGTAAATAGCCTGAACCTACAAAGATGAAGTCAGGAAAACTAAGCTCAAAATGAAATAAGTCTTCCAACAAAAGCAAAAAAATAACAAAAAGAATGATTTTTTTTCAACATGTAAAAAGAAAAGAAAAAAGTCAAGGAAAATACTGCTCTAACTTACACTGAACTCACTTTCAGTTTGCTTGCTCAAGATGATGACTGCACACACGGTGCCAGAAACTCGGCTTCTGCACATGCTCAAAAGAAAAATAAAATAAATTTAAAATTTTTTTTTAAAAAAGCCGAAAACAAGATAGCTTTCTGCACATGCTCAGAAGGAAAAAAAATCCAAAAGATTTTTTTTAAAAAGATGGCGGTGCCCATGGACTGGCACTGACCGATCCGGTTTAGTGACATCATTGGGATGTCACCAGCAGGTCTCTATCTGTTTGGGTGAACTGGTCCAAACCGGGAGGAACCCACCCCTGCCTCTGTTAACCCTGCTGTTCTGTTCAGGTCGTATGTGACCCGAAACCAAGTTTGAGTCCCTGTAAAACATTTTCCCTGCATATCTGAAACTTGAAATTCCATGAGTTTTCATCATTTCAGTGGTTCTCTCTATGAGAATTTTTTTTGGGGGGGTGGGGGGTTTCTTTCTTGCTGAAAAAAAAACAACTCCCTAATGTTATGTTCCCGGGTCTATTTGACCCGGACTGCAAATTGATCATTTTAGGTACTTATATTTGGTCTTTTTGAAAGCTTTTTTCACCTGGAAACAGGTTTGAACATTTCTGCACACAATGATATGAAAATTGAAATGAAAAAAGTAAATCTTATTGGTTTATTTCGTGGATATAATGCATGCCCCCCCCCCCCGTTTTTGTGAATTTTTTTCAATTTTTCCAGTTCAATTTTCATATCATTATGTTCAGAAATGTTCAAGCTACCAATCCCACACCAACTTTAATAAAATAGAATGGATTTTGCAAGCAAAACTATCCATAAATTGAAAAAATTCACAAAAACGGGGGGGCATGCAATATATCCGCAAAATAAACCAATAAGATTTACTTTTTTCATTTCAATTTTCATATCATTGTGTGCAGAAATGTTCAGACTACTTTCCAAGTGAAAAAAGTTTTCAAATTGACCAAACATAAGCACTTCAAATGAAGAGTTTTTGGTCCGGGTCGTATGTGACCCGAACATAACATTAGGAAGTTTTTTTGAACAGAACAGCAGGGTTAATGCAACCTAGGATTGTTGGGTTTTTTGGCACTGCAGCACATTGCTGACTCATATTTAAGTGACTGTACACTAGGACTCCTAGATCCTTCTTGCAGCTACTACTATTGAACAGTGTTTCTTGCCTAAATGTAGAACCTTACTTTTCTCACTGCTGAATTTCATTTTGTTAAATAGAGCTGAGATCCTTCTCTATCTTCTGAAGTGTTATGTATTCCTGCCAGCTTTGTATTATTTGCAAATTTGATGCATTTCCCTTCTATTCCTTTATCTAAATCACTGATGAAGATATTGAAGAGTACTAAGATAAAGGGAACCTTGGGGTGCCCCACTACATACTTCTCTCCATGTAGGTTTAGTTCTATTAAGGAACGACACCTACATGTTGAGTGCAGTTGGCTAGCAAATCCATCTGATGGTGATGCTATCAATCCAATATTTTTCTATCTTATAAATAGTAGGTTATGGTCTACCTTATCAAATGCCTTACTAAAGTCCAAATAAATTATACATCATTTTTTCTGGTCCACTAATTTGGTCACATTGTCAAAGAATGCAATAGGTTTTGTCTGGCATGAACTATTTTTGGCAAAACTGATTTGGCTTCTGGTTATAATTTTGTTTAGTCTCTAGATGTTCCCAGATTATCTTTTCCAGAATCTTCCCAGATATTAATGTCAGACTGATTGATCTGTAGTTTCCTAGATCCATTTCCCTCCCTTTTTTGAAGGTGGAACCAAATCAGCCTTTTTCCAATCTCTGGTACTTTATCCTCACTATCCTAGTCACATACAAGAAAGTAAATATGTTATCAACCAACGTCAGTGTGGTAAATTCCTCTAGCAATTACATCCTTCCCCCTCCGACTAATTAAATCTAACTCTAATCGGTGGGCGCCATTATTGGCCTCTCCCCTTTTATATATTAATCTCACAGATAAGATCCCAGAGGAGTGGAAGGTAAAAATAATTGTTTGCCTATGTAAAAAGGGCAATAGGAATGACACAGTTAATTATAGGCCAATTAGCCTATTGCACATCATTAACAAATTACTTAACAGGTAATTCACCAAACTCAATACCTGGGTTACAGATGAAGGAATAAGCAACACCAAGTAAGTGGGTTTCCAATCAGGACAATGAATGATGCTGCATCATTTCACTGATAAACAGAAATCATTCTAATTTGACTTTATTTGCAGCCTTTGTTGATTTTTTAAAACAGGATTTAGTAATATTTCTGAAATTGGATTCTGGGACATTTTGAGTGAATCAATTACTAATTCATGTTGCTAATTCATAATTCACAAAAAAAAGCAAGTGGGTAAGGTCTGTCCAGTGAAGGGCTACCAAAACTTTTACCACCACACTGTGGGCATGGCTTATGCAGGACACCCTGCATTTTCTTTCAATATCTTTCAGTGCAAATTGGGTGCTCTGGGGTGGAGCTCCATTTTTGCTACCCCACTGCGTTCCCTCCCACCACCACCCGGTCTGGGTAGTAGCCAACCCCTGGGTCTGTCTGATTTCATCTAGACATTCAAATACTGTAGATCAAATAAGGAGTCTTTTAGCTTCATTTGTTTTTTAATATAGCAACTTCAAAACCAGACAGCAGAATAAAAACTCAGTGGTCCATCAAGTCATAAACTAAAACAAGTTCAATATTTTAAATATTTGGGAATAATCTTCCAGGCTTCTAGAAAACTAACATCTTTGAATAATTCTGTCACATCTCAGTGACAATTAAATTGTTTATGGCTAAAATAAAGTTGCTCAACTATTTTATGTTATATAACTTGGCCCCTTCCGAAATCTAAGGGCTGATGAAACAGTTTAATTGAGCTTCCTTAGGATATCTTTTGTTTCTTCAAAATGTGTTCCTAATGCAATTTTGAGGCTTGTTCCAAGATTTTATCTTGATGGCTCTGAATCCTGTTTGATCCTAATGGGCTGTTACCAGTCTTGTTGGTATCAAACAGTCTCAGTCTTTCTTCACAAAATATAGGTCAAACAACTTTTATGGGAAAAGCAATAAATTAGAACATTGATCATTAAAATAATCTCATCATCGTTCCTGATTTTCATCATCAAATGTTAGATTACTGTAAGCCCCCTATTATGGGGTATTTATACTGTCTGACACTGAGTAAATATAGATGGACTTTCTCTAGAGCCCATGTTAACCATTTGTCTGAAATAGTATAGGGCAGTGATGAACCTTTTTTTTCCTTGGATGAAGAAAGCACACATGCATTTGTCCACACCCACAATTCAGTGCACACACACACGCGCATCCCGCCCCCTGTGCATGCATGCACGACCCCCCACTCCCCATTTCCTGACTTCTGGTGGGCCTGGTAAGTCCATTTTTCACCCTCCCCAAGCTCCAGAGGCTTTCTTAGAGCCTGGAGAGGATGAAAATGCCCTCCCCTGCTCCCCCCTGAAGCTAAAAATACCCTTCCAGAGCCTCCATGTAAGCCACAAATCAGCTGGGCGATGAGCTGATATGTTTTGGAGCTGAGCTAGGGCAACGGCTCAGGTGCCAGCAGATGTAGCTACATGTGCTACCTGTAGCACGTATGCTATAGGTTTGCCATCACGGGTTTCCTGAACAGGGTGTTGGACTAGAAGAACTCCAAAGTCCTTTCAATTCTGTTATTCTGTTAATGCTTTTCCTTCTGCTTGTTGCGGCCGGGGGAAGGAAAATTTCATGAGCTCCTTATTCTTAGAAACTTGCCCTAAGTTGCTTAATACCTTTACTAAATTACAGAAGTGCCCAAAACTTTGACTTAGATGTGTCATCTTATCATTTTATGATAATGTCCTGGTAATGGGTTTGCAGTAGCAATCTATTTATTTTTTCTTATTTCTAATTATTATTATTATTATTTATTAGATTTGTATACTGCCCTTCTCCGAAGACTTGGGGCGGCTCATAAGACACAATATAAAACAATGCGTATAAACAAATCTAATTAATTAACTTTTAGGGTAATACTGGTCAAAGTCTCAAGTAAAGAAATTTTTATTTCCAATTTCTCTATTCTTGTTGATTCTAACAGTTATTTTGTCTGTTTGGTGAATAAACAGTTCAAACCTCTATTCAGAACGAAGATCTTGATGGAACATGCTCTTAGGTGCTCTCACTTATTTGTACCTGGACTATCATTAAGTGTTGTACCTTATGATTCTTGACTAACTTATCTTTATTTTTATATACATTGAGAGCATATCAACGAAGACAAATTCCTTGTGTGTCCAATCACACTTGGCCAATAAAATTCCATTCTATTCTATTCTGTTCTCTATTCTCTATTCTATTCTATTTCTATTGTTCAAGACTTCAAGCATTTAGAATCCAGCAGGATTCTCCAGATTGGTTGTGGGAGAGTCCAAAGTGTGGGTTGACTCTTCCTTCTTGCCTGGACTGAGTCGACAGATTTTTCTAGTCACGCCCTTCTGTTTCCTCTTCCTCCCCAGTTATTCAACTCAGTCCTTGCAGAGCGGATGTGTTCAGTCGACAAAGGAAGTTTGGACTTTCCCATGAGATTTTAAAATATTTTTGCTTTAAATTTGGACTTGCCTAGCAAGAGGAGGGGGGTATATAGATACATCTGGCATATGGGCTGTGAGTTTGATAGCCCTGCTCTAGCTCCTAATATATTCTAAATATTTTCTTTAGTTATTGGATGATAGCAGGAAGCCATGCCAGCTTAATCCTGCATTAAGAAACCTACTATAAATTATGATGGATATTTACGACAAATCATTGCATCATTAATGTCCTTATATAAATATTTGTTATACAGTATTTGCATCTGGAGTAAATATACACTTTCCTGATTTTTCATACTATATTCTCTACATTATTTATTACAAATGTTTAGGTCACTTGGTCTGCATTAGTTACTCCATTAACTGTTTTAATTTATGTTATCAGTCTCATCTTCTGTAAGACTATTTACCTGCTGTAAACTTGTGCACAATGGGCCCTTCATCTTACAGTATTTACATCTCCCCAATCATTTTCATTGTTCATTTCTGCTGCTGACATTTAAATGCTGGTCTGCATTTATGAATCTAATAGAATATTTGGCAGGAAACATCATGAGTCAATCAATGCTTACTTTTAGAAGATCAGTAGAGGAGTGTGAAATGCTTTTATCTAATCAGAGCCCTTCTCATCAGCACTTTTTGTTTGTTTGTTTGTTTGTTTAGTATATGGCAAAAATGTTGAAAAGCACATCATAATTATAACTCCATCATGTATTGAATATATATATAGTTATAGTTTATTAGATTTGTATGCCGCCCCTCTCCGAAGACTCCATATATTAAATAGTCTAGCTTTGAATTTATAAACAGAATAAATAGTTTCACATTTGAGCTACCAGTGGAATGGAGTAACAAAATAAATTGCTGATCCTTCTCCTGTATCATTTGGAAAACCTTTTAGTGAGTGGTGTATGATAAATTATAAAAATAATAAAAATAAATTGTAAGTTTCTAAAGTTTATACTGTATTATGCTACGGTACCAGTACATGTACTTCGTTACCTTCAAAAGCCTGGTACAGTTTGCAAAGTAATGTGTTAGCACTTTGGCAAATAAATGTTTTCCCAGCAGTCGTGACCATGATTGTATATTGCTAAAGATTTGGGAAGGGAAGGGAAGAGTGAAGGAAGATAAACAATGCATACCTGAAAAGAAAAGCTGCATTAATAGAACACTAAACCTCTCTTGAGGGAGAGAAAGAGAAAAAAGGTTTATTGCAGCAGAGTGTAACGTCTGAGCCAAAAGGTGGCAAGAATTGGAAATAAACAGGAATAAACAAGTCCAAAAACTATCATAAAAATACTCAAAATATCTGTGAGTACATGATAGCATCTGTAATAAATTACAATAACATCAAAATGACAAGTTTGTGATGTCAAACAAATGCTGCAGTTATGTATTTGCGTGGTATCTGACACAAGTACAAAAATCACTGTATTATTGTGATGCTATCACACATGTTATCATTCGCACCTCCAATAGATATTCATATTTTGTATGTCTTAATCAAGGGGTGGGTTCCTCCCTGTTTCACCCAAACCAGTAGCAATCCGCTGGTGACATCACAATGGCATCATAGTTCCAATTCGGTCAGTACTGGTCCATAGGCACCGTCATCTCTCTCTTTTTTAAAAAAAAATTATTCCATTTTTTTTTCTATTTGGAATTTTTCCCCTCTGCTCCTGCCGCTTGAAAAAGGCCCTCCCCCTCTCCCCCAGGTTTATATTTTCCTTTTATTTCTTCGCCCGAAGCATATCTGATTAGCTCCTCAGCTGTATTTTGGGGCTGAGCATAGCTACTGAGCATGCGCGAAAGCAGAATTGCACAAGGGGGCGCACACGCACGCGAAACATCACCATGCGAACCGGTGGCGAAGGTGAACCCACCCTGCTCTTAATGTAGTTGTAAAAAGAGTTGCATTATTTGGTATTTGCAGCTTTGACTGATCTATTAATATATTTTTAAAGTTCCTTTTCATAGGTTTTTTTAAAAAAGGAATACTTTTTCCATTTAATTTTATTCCCTTCTGTTTGTGAGCATGCTCCTTGGTTCTTGGATAGGCCCTGATGGCTTTAGGTAATTGTTGCCATAGAGAAAAGTTAGTTTCTCAGGACTTCCTTTCTTCTCACATCAAAAATAAAACAGTGGGAGGGAGGCAAATCGATTTGCCAGATGTTGTCTTCTAAATCCCATTCCTGGTTCTGAATTGGTATCAAACCCAATAGAGTCGGCTGCCTGAAGCAGAGCTTTCAAATGCCCTCCCTTTAGAGCATTGCTAATGATCTGTTCACCTAACAGCCCATCCTTCAAAGCAGATTCTTTTATTCTGCTGAAAACAGGGGTTTTAGTTAATTGGCTGAAAAATGTACTTTACCTTGCACAGATATACACACAGAAACAGTCTGTACTAGGTTCTTCCAGCTGCACAGGCTACTAGATTTGAACAAATAACTGATCCAGTTAATCTGAGGGTTTTTCTTTCTTGCTTAGCTTAGACCAAGCATTGATTGTTTTAATGGTTACCCAGGGGAGAAAAAAACAGAAAAAGACTCTTAATATTTTCTACTAAATTTTAATTGGTAGCAAGTAAGTATTCTTTATTTTTAGAATTGGTTTACAAGTGTTGTTTCTTCTGCATAGTGAATGTAGGGTTATTCACACCATGCAGAGTATATGCAAAATCTTTATCTTAAAATAACATAACTATATAAATTTATACTAAAAATCAAATGTGAAGAATCAGCAAATAAGTTGCAGTAGGTTTCATATAAAACAAGTTATAAATGTCACTCTTTAAATATCCCACGATTCCTAATCATTTTTGTCTCTTTCTTCCCCATGCATGTTTATCAGCATCTTATAATTAAACTCCTTTCAGAAAGCTTAAGAATTTCCTGTTTCAAATAGAAAGAGGGTAGACACTGGTGGAGGAAAAACAAAATTATCTGGTGGCAACTGTTTTTCCAATCCTAACTGTACACTGCATTTCAGATTCTAAATTGTATACTGCATTTCTTAAAGTGGCACATAGAAATAACATACCAACAGTGATACAAGAATGTTGCAATAGGCATATATGATTATTGCATGCTCTTGAAATATATTGTAATATTTTTCATATCATAGATGTCTTTTGTCTCATGACTTTGCATTTATATAATGAACAAAAGGACTGCTTGCCAAAAGAATACATTAAAGTAGCATTTCTTGCAGTCTTCCAAAATAGTAAATTATAGTTTAGCTATCGGTTAAGGATGAAAGCATAAGCAAGTTTACCTGGAAATAAATGCATTCGGTAGTAGATATATTGCTGAATAAATATTTCTAATGTTTGGGTGGAGACAGAATTATTTTTGGCAAGATTCCTGCTGTATTTTAAGAGAGATGTGAGAAGATCCTTCACATCCCCTTTTATATCAGTTCTAGCATTTCTGAATTGGTATAGGTGCATACCTAAACAATATAGGTATTGTTATACAGTAAATTGCATTTTGCAATGTCTTCTGTTTTTTAGTGGCAGTCATTCAAAATATCGCAGTGTCTTCTCCCCTCCCACACACATCTGCCATGTGCAGCAGAGAAAGAGGAATTTATAGGACCAATATGAATTCTTAGTCCAGCATAGTTGCTACTAATTCATGTTTTGAAATGGAAAGAAGGAGGATTACACACCTCTCTCCTGTTTTCAAGTTCTCATCATGTTAGGTCCATCCAAACCTAACCAGACCTTTCTTGGTCTTCCTCCTGTTCTGAAACCAATCATAGTTCCTTTTCATTTTTATTCATTCTGCATATATACAAACCACCTCAATATACTTTTTTCATATTGGTCACTCATTTCACATGTTTATTTTTTACTTTATCCCTTCCTGTTTTTACTATATATATTTCTTAAGTACTGTACCAGTTATCTACAGATAGTCTTCCACCTACAATCCAGGGGCGGGTTCCAGTTACATTTTGCTACTGGTGCACATCTGCACACATGTACGCATCCCACTGCACGATTCCACTTCTGTGCATGCTCAGCAGGATGACATTACAAGCTGAAGCACAGCTGTGCTTCAAACGAAGAATAAAGGTCGGCATTAATGCTAGGGTGGGCGAGAGGGCTTTTTTCAATGCAGAAAAGCCACTAAACCTGGAAAAAGTTGCCAAAAATTACATCATCACTGGGCTCCTACCTATCTTTTGTAATGGGAATTAATACCTTCCAAAGACATATTTATGTAGAACTATTGGAATTTTAAAAATTACCATATGTGCCATGGTGGTGAAGTGCTTAAACTACAATATTGCAGCCTACTTCTACCAACTACCAGCTGCCAGCAGTTTGATTCTGACCGGCTCAAGGTTGACTCAGCCTTGCATCCTTCTGAGGTCAGTAAAATGAGGACTCAGATTGTTGAGGGTAATATGCTGATCTGTAAACCGCTTAGAGAGAGCTGTAAAGCACTTTGAAGCGGCATATAAGTCTAAGTGCTATTGCTAGTGCTGTCAGTGTATAAAACTGCATATGGCTCAGTAAAAACTAAGCTGCTCAGTTTTGAGTTCAATCTGATTAAACCATTTCAAAGATGATGGAAATGTGGTGGTTGTGGTGATAAACATAACAAAGAACAGTGATGGAGAACCTTTTCTGCACTAAGTGTCAAAAAGGCATGTGGGTGCTTGTCTGGCCTGCAAATAGGAAGAGGAGCTGGCCAGGGGGCATGCGCATGCCAGAAAATGAACTTCTTGTTTCCAGGGCATGCATGCGCACTGTCCATCAAGTCTTCTGGTGTACCTTGTATGCACACATTCCGATCAGCTGGCTAGTGCACATGCGCATATTAGAAAATAGAAGACCAACTTTTCCTGTTTCCGGCACTGCTACATGCACAAAGGCCAACTGATTGTCGGGTGTGCATTTGTCCAGAAACCCAGAAAAGCCAGTCTTCCGTTTTCCAGCGTGAGCATGTGTGCTGGCCAGCTGATCGGCATGTGGGCATGCAAGGCAGTAACTGGAAGACTTGGTGGCCAATGCACATGCCAAGCGACATGGCTCCGGGTGCCAATTCGGGAATGCGTGCCATAGGTTTGCTATCATGGACATAGAATGCTTGCATCATAGTAGACTGGATCATATTCTTTTAAAAATTGCATCCAAAAGTGGTGATGAAAAAAAGACTTGCCAGGGTGCAATGTACTCATATCCCAAGAATTATATGTGTGCCAAATGTAAACTAATAGAAACACTTGAGAAAAATATTAAGTCTTAATGGATTTTTTTTCAACTATGGCAAAAACAAAGATGGAGATTGTCGACCAGCATATAATATGATCAGTCAAGTTCTTTAAAAGTCAGTAAGGTTTGTTTGATTGGAATGGTTCAAAAGCATTTGTAATAAACATAACATTCCACGAAATATCACTCATTATATCAAATCTTTTTTCACTTCTCACCAGGTAACCACATCAATACATTGGCCTGTAGAGAAGTATAAAGCCTGACTAAATTAATGGATCAGGAAAATGTTATGGACATAATTTACTTGGACTTCAGTAAGGCATTTGAAAAAATAGATCACAATCCACTATTTGATAAGATAGAAAAATGTAGATTAGACAACATAATCACTAGATAGATTAGTTATTGGTTGATCAACTGTGCTCAATGTGTAGTTCTTAATGGAACTGCATCTACATGGAGTCAAGTATTGTATGCAGTGGGGTACCCCAAGGCTCTGCTTAAGGCCCAGTACTCTTCAATATCTCTACAAACATTTTAGATGAAGGGACAGAAGGAGAACTCAACAAGCTAGAAGGCAACAAGAATAGCCAATACTCCAGAAAATAGGCACAAGATACAAAAGGATCTTCACAGATGAACATTGACCCCTATCTTAACAAAATAAAATTCAATTCAGAGATGAGAAAACTCAGGCTCTACATTTAGGCAAGAAAAATCAACTATACAAATATAGCTCAGTGGTGGTAACTGTGAGAAGAATCTTGGAGTCCTAATGGACAATCACTTAAATATGAGCCAGCAGTGTACTGCAGCTGCCAAAACAGATAATGTAGTCCTAGGCAGCATTAACACAGAGAAAAAAAACAAGATCACATGAAGTGTTAGTACCACTTTTAGTGCCTTAGTAAGACTGAACTTGAAATATTGCATCCAGTTTTGGTCACCCTAATATAAAAAAGAAGTTGAGACACTAGAACAGGGGTGTCAAACTCGTTTTCACTGAGGGGCCACATCAACATTCTGTTTGACATCGGGAGGCTGGGGTTGGTGTGGCCACGGTGGGCATGGACACCTCAATGTCACTCTTGTCTGGGGTGCCTGTGGTGGCCTGAGTCTCTGCCCTCGAAAACAGGCTCCTGGGCTGTTTTTGGCTGTGACAACCTTCTGCAACCATCTGTCAGCAAAAATAAAATTCAGGAAGGCCGCCTGTGGCCCTCACTCTCATGAGCTCCATTTTCGGCTGTGACAGCCTCCTGCACGGTCCTCCCGAGTTCTGTTTTTGCTGCCGGACGGTCCTTTGCTGTTTCCAGGGTGGCCCTGGAGGCCAGGTCTAAGCACTCCATGGGTTGGATCCAGCCCCCAGACCTTGAGTTTGACACTCGGGCTCTAAAAAGAGAACAGCAACAAAGATAATTAGGGGACTGGAGGCTATACCATATGAAGAATGATTGCTGGAATTGGATATGTCTAGTTTAATGAAAAGAAGGATAGCAATATTCTTGTATCTAAGGGACTGCCACAAAAAAAGGGGTCAACCTATTCTCCAAAACAGAAAAAAATTGCCTCTTGAGCTATTGTTGCATTGATATATTGTAGATTTAACACTGCTGCAGTGGATTTATATTAAAGTTGCTTTATGCTAAGCAGTGTGTTAATTGCAAAAGAAGGAGAATATGGAAAGAAATGATGAGCTCCCAAAATATTGATATATGATCTGAAAGAAATTTACACCCCTCAATCAAACAGCTGTTTGGAAAATTTTCCAAGCATAATTCTGTCAGAGAGTTGCTGCCCATCTTTAATGCCCACTGTATTTTTAGAAATGAACAAACTAGAAATGTTAATATATGTGTCTGTGAATGTTCATACATCTATAAATATATAATTATCTATACACTGCATCTATTGATGTAGAGGTAGATTCTTAAATGCCTGCAGAGGTCATTAGATTTTTAAAATGAGAGGCAAGATTACATTTTTATGCAGCAATATTCATTGAGTAGAAAGGAAATGGATCTGATAATTCAAACATGGCAAATATGTATGGTTTATTATAGAGGGCTGACCTATATGACAGATTCAGGTATTTATTGGACTACTTTTAAGGAAATAACTAATGATAAAGGCAAAAGAGGGAGCAGGCAATCGTAGTGGTTCAGAGCTCACATTACATCCTGGAAGTCTAAATGTGGAATTAAACTCTAATGTTAATTTCTCTTTCATTTCCAGTTACCTATTCATTATTAACTTTTGCTAAATAAAAGGATAACCTATATTGTTTTCAAATAATAACATTACATCCTTATGTTTCCATTGGTCGTTGTGCTGCTTGTGTATTTTCATGAACTACTTTCATTTTCAATTGTTCCATATCTTAATATGTTCTCACACTGATGCTTATATATTATGGTAATTGTTAACTTCCATCTCTTTTGTATTATATTTCCTGGTTCTAAATAAAAACAACTGAAATAATCCAATAGTAACATACCCACTGTGGCAGTGAGATTTCCATATACAGTAATACCTTATCTTACGAACTTAATTGGTTCCGGGACAAGGTTCGTAAGGTGAAAGGTTTGTAAGATGAAACAATGTTTCCCATAGGAATCAATGGAAAAGCAAATAATGTGTGCAAGCCCAAAACTCAGAAACCTGGAAGCCGGGACCTCACCGCCGAAGGAGGCTTGAGCCTCCCAATCCTTCCCGACCCTCCCGCATATCACTCTCGGCTGGAAGGATCCCCCATAGTAGGCCGGCAGAATTGTCTCCCGAGCCCTCTTGCCCGGCGGGAGGCAAAGAGCTGGGGTGGGGGGTATCAGGCCGGCCCTCCTGCCTCCCCCCCAGCCCAAAACCCAAAGCCTCGCCGCCGCTGCAGGAGACTTAAGCCTCCCAGTCCTCCCTGCCCCTCGCCCGGGGCCGGCAGAACTGCCTCCCGAGCACTCTTGCCCGGCGGGAGGCGAAGCGCTGGGGTGGGGGGTGTCAGGCTGGCCCTCCTGCCTCCCCCCAGTCAAAAACCCAAAGCCTCGCCACCGCAGAAGCCACTGCAGGAGGCTTAAGCCTCCCGATCCTCCCCACCCCTCGACCGTGGCCGGCAGAACTGCCTCCCGAGCGCTCTTGCCCGGCAGGAGGTGAAGCGCTGGGGTGGGAAGTGTCAGGCTGACCCTCCTGCCTCCCCCCCCCAGCCAAAAACCCAAAGCAGTCACAAGGCAGAGGAATCCCTCTGTCAGTAAGAGCGCACACGCAGTAAGAGAGCCCATGAACCCAGGCTCAGGTTCGTAAGACGGAAAGGGTTTTTAAGACGAGGCAAAGAAATCTTAAACCCCGGGTTCGTATCTCGAAAAGTTCGTATGACGACGGGTTCGTAAGACGAGTTATCACTGTACTGTATGAATGTTTTCTGTGCGCATTTCATTTTATAGTAACTTTTAACTTTTATTGCTTGTTAGTTTATTTATTTTTTGTTTATTTTTATTGTTTTTACATGGAGAAAGGAAGAAAAAAGGGAAAGAGAAAAAAGGGAATAGAAAAGAAAAAGAAGCATGTGCATTTTATACTACATTATATGCTAGATTGGAGCATGTAAATTCAGTAAATAAATTATATATGTATCTAAAATGAATTTTTTATCATGTGTGTGTGCAGGTGTGTGAGAGAATGCATAATTTTGTGTGTGTGTTTTTAAAACCTTGAATTCTACTGTATTAGTGCAACATTAACGCAATATCGGATTTTCAGTTCAATTTTATAGAATGTGAAGGATGTGTATTTATGTTTTATTTTTATAGTTATAATGTACATTGAAGATGGCATTTAATTTCATTGTACAAGGCTTAATGACAATAAGGTAAACTAACTAAACATAGCCAGTTATTTACTATTGCTGCAAATCAACACAAATGGCTCAACTACAGGCCACTATTATAATATATAAGCAGTATTAGTTGTTCATTACTTAGTAGTGCTATCAGTAGGTAGTATGTATGTATGTATTTATTTATATAGGCAGGTGGGCAGGCAGGCAAATAGGTAGGTAGGTAAGTACATAGATATATCATGAATTAGGTTATATTTGAATGGATGGGGTGTTGGAAATGAGGAGAGAGAATAAGAACAGAAGAAACAATAGCAAAATAAAAAATTACAAATGGAAGAGGAAGATAATATATAAAATGTTATATGTATGTGTATGAATAAATACATATGTTACATAAGATATATACAATTTTAGATAGATATACGTGACCTATTTTATTTTTAAAATAAAAAGGACACCATAAAACCCTTGTTCAACACTGTAATTGAAGAATTATGCATCATTTTTGTCTATTAGTACAGACTAGAAAGGGCTCATATCTACTACACTTATGTAAATTTTGGGAGAAGTAAGGCTTCCATCTTCATGATCTCTACAAAATCAGATAGGTTTTTAAATATTTACATAACAGATACAAGTAGTCCACATTTAGTGACTGCCACATTTAGCAACCCTAACTATGATGATGATGAAAAAGTAGCTTTGTGACTGGTCCTCACATTTATGATTTGCAAGTCTATAAAACAAAGGAAAGCTGATCATAAGCACAGGTACAGTTTCATTTAACAACCGCTTTGCTTAACAAGCCAATTGCTGGTCACAGTTGTTGCTAAAAGAGGATTATAGGTATCTATGACAGTACTTGTTCAGTCCCAGGGAGCCAACTGGGAGATAGCAATTTTCATCTCATAAATTATATTTTAACATTTTAGCATTGCCTTTAATTTTTTTGTGCCATTTTAAAATCAGGAGGAAAGAAGAATTTGTAATATATTATGTTCTTCTGCAAAAGCATCTTGTTCTCTTTCTCTCTTTCTTTCTGTTTGTGTGTGTGTGTGTGTGTGTGTGTGTGTGTACTGTATATCTTTGAAAAAGGGGTATTTAGTGATAAAGGATTAAAAGAGAGGGATTTTGTTTCAAGTGCGTAACAGTGGTTACAATCTGGAGGAAGACTAAGTAGGCATATTATCACACAGACTTCCCATCTTATGCTGTGATTGTGTTTCAGCTCAGGATGGAACAGTGCCAATTTATATTACTTACTGCAGAATCTGGAATGAATGAGAAATTGTATGAATGGAAGAAGAAGAAAATGGAAGGAGGTATATGAAATGGAGACTTTTAAGAACGAATAAGAGAAAAGCAGGAACTCTGGCCAAGAGCTATCTATACCTTGTGTGACTGGCCAAGAGGAAAAAGTAGACAAATACTGTAGAAATCATGCTGGGTCAAAGAATGTAGATACCCAGAAATGTAGTTTTAGTGGCTATGACTGCTGTGCCTAAGGAAGGGCCACATTTAGACATCAGTCAGTAGCTAAAATGAGAAAGGCAGAGACCAGCATGAGGAGCAGAAAATTAGCAGCTATTGTTAATTTTCATACAGAAACATAGAAACATAGAAGACTGACGGCAGAAAAAGACCTCATGGTCCATCTAGTCTGCCCTTATACTATTTCCTGTATTTTTATCTTAGGATGGATATCTGTTTACCCCAGGCATGTTTAAATTCAGTTACTGTGGATTGACCAACCACGTCTGCTGGAAATTTGTTCCAAGGATCTACTACTCTTTCAGTAAAATAATATTTTCTCATGTTGCTTTTGATCTTTCCCCCAACTAACTTCAGATTGTGTCCCCTTGTTCTTGTGTTCACTTTCCTATTAAAAACACTTCCCTCCTGAACCTTATTTAACCCTTTAACATATTTAAATGTTTTGATCACGTCCCCCCTTTTCCTTCTGTCCTCCAGACTATACAGATTGAGTTCATTAAGTCTTTCCTGATACGTTTTATGCTTAAGACTTTCCACCATTCTTGTAGCCCGTCTTTGGACCCGTTCAATTTTGTCAATATCTTTTTGTAGGTGAGGTCTCCAGAACTGAACACAGTATTCCAAATGTGATCTCCCAAGTGCTCTATATAGCGGGATCACAATCTCCCTCTTCCTGCTTGTTATACCTCTAGCCATGCAGCCAAGCATCCTACTTGCTTTTCCTACCGCCCAACCACACTGCTCACCCATTTTGAGACTGTCAGAAATCACTACCCCTAAATCCTTCTCTTATATAAGTGTATAGAGGACAAGAAATCACATTTAAAAAGCAAGAACACAATGAATGAAAGAAAGGGAGAAGAATCAAGAAATAAATAAATATGTCTGTGTGTACTAATCACACAAGAAGACAAATCAGCAATGAATGGATAGAATTTTGCTCATCTAAAACACAAATTCCTGTTTGTGGGGTCAGATTAAGGGATAAATTAGAGATGCTACAGTGAATTGTGTTCCAGTCATTCAGTGGCATCCCTCTCTGAACTGCTTGACTGCATCGCCAGAATGACGGTTTGCAAAGTATTGTTGCTGAAGTTGGATCTTGGGAATTCATGACCACTATTACAACAGTGGGCCTGCTTGGGATTATTATGGGACTTCCTCAAACAGGAAGTCCCATAATAGATGCAATTATATATTGGAATAGGTGAGTTGCAATCCGTTGGTGGAAGGCTTTCTTATTGACTCTTATCACGGGCTGGTTATTTTTTTATAACTGAAGTGCTGGTGCTATCAATCTCTGGGGCTGGGGGAATGGACCAGTTAAGATGGCCTGCCTCACATTATGAGCTTTCAAAGAGCACTTGGTAAATTTCACAATATTTTGCCAGATAGCTGTTAGGCCCCTAGTCAAAATATGGACTACAAAAGACATGAAAGTACAGTACTTGATATGATTATTCCAAGACAATTTTGCCTTGTTTGTTAATCCCAGAGGCTCCTTGGTATATAGATTCTGGAAAACAGTTAACAATGGAAAATCTCTAAGTTCCAAGGAAACGTCCGCAACAGTGAGCTATAGCAGAAAAAACAATTGTTGCCAGTCTTGATCTCTATTACCGGTACCTTAAAAAAGTAGAGAATTATCAAGAGTTTTTCCAAGGATAGGAACAGGATAGGTCAATTTTGTCTGGAGAAGGCAATCCCAAAATATTTTGGTGGCAACTATATAGGACTGTTTAAGCACTTTGTTATACCCCAAAACCTACTGCCGAGCAGTGCAAGGCCCATAGTAATATGTTCCTAGCAACTACATTTAGTGAATAATTGGACTACTACGGTATATTTTGTACCATCTGCAGTTTTTGAGTGAGTAAAATGCATTTAGACTACATTTCTGTATTACATCTAGCTTGATGAAAGCCTGAGCTAACATAACAAGATCCTCCCACTTTAGGTAATGTTGCAGGACTATCTGGTACATTAGATACCTACAGTAGTTGTGTGTCTAAGAGGACCAAGTCATGGATCAACTTCCTTAATGGTAGTACTTATTTGAGAGACAACATAGAAACTTATATAAAGCCTCAGAAAATAAACAGCAATTCCATCTTGCTTGAGTTCAATCTAAGAGTATTGATGTAAGAAAGTTCTGAGAATGAGGGTTATTAATAGGTTTCAAGGGAATGTATATACAGTATATTGGTATGTTTTGTTGATTATTTTCTCAATTGTAAATCTCTCAGAATTGGTGATCCTACCATAAGCATCAGTGTTACAATTGGTAAATGCAAAAATAAAAGATAGGACATATTTCTAAAACTTTCTTGTACTTAAGAGCATTTTAGAAATATGTCCTATCTTTTAGCTTTAAATTATCCTTGCCATAATTTTAAAACAGCTATATTTCTCACAACGATTTTCAAATAGAATAGCTTTTTCCTGAAAAACATGGTTACATCCTAAACCACAATTTCTACTCTTTAAAAGGAGAATCATTACTTTTTTAATTTTATTGTAAAAATGTGTGCAGGGGGAAGACTTTTTGAGTCTTGGAAGGGACTCAAAGGCTTAACATTTAAATAAGGAGAACAGCAGACCTAATATCAGCATCACTCAATAAGAGGTGACAACAATAATTCTATACCTGAGAGAATTAGGATAGTAAATGTTACCTGAGGGACTGTCTTATTCCGGTTGCTTCTACCTGGCCAATCCGGTCTTGCAGAATTGTTGTGCACTGGGTTCCATTAGCTAAAGCAGTGTTTCCCAACCTTGGCCACTTGAAGATATCTGGACTTCAACTCCCAGAATTCCCCAGCCAGCATTTGCTGGCTGGGGAATTCTGGGAGTTGAAGTCCAAATATCTTCAAGTGGCCAAGGTTGGGAAACACTGAGCTAAAGAATGTTGCCTGTCACTACCAGGAAATGTCTTTTCTTTGCTGTGGTCGGTGCCCTCTGGAACATTTTCACTCCAGAAATTAGGATGCTCCCAACCCTGCTGAACTTTCAGAAGACTTTGAAGACCTTGGCTATGTGCCTGGGCCTGAGAGTGTGAAGGCTACCATTTCCTAGTTATATTGACACCAACAGGTTATAATGTTTCTTGGCTACTATTTGTATTTTATTTATTTACTTATTTTGCATTGTGTTTTGTTTTTATTATTGTTCACTGCCCAGAGTCATTGGTATGAGATGGGTGGTCATACAAATTAAACAAACAAATGAGGCTCCCATCTTTGACATTGCAGCCATATTCCTAAATAAAAAATAATGTATCTCAACTGTGTGCAACTTCCTCTGACTTGAAGGCTGCACCAGGCTTTATGCAGAACCTTAAGGACAGTACTTCCAAAGTGAGTAACCAGACTAGTTTATTATCCACAGCACACATTCAACATATGGATCAGAGGTGGGATCCAGCAGGTTCTGATCAGTTCTGGAGAATCTGTAGCGGAAATTTTGAGTAGTTCAGAGAACTGGTAAATACCATCTCTGACTGGCCTCGCCCCCATCTATTCTCTGCCTCTCGAGTCCAAGCTGATAGGGAGGATAAGGGGATTTTGTAGTAACCTTCTCCTGGAGTGGAGAGGTAATGGAGATTTTACTGTATCCTTTCCCTGCCACGCCCACCAAGCCACACCACGTCCACCAAGCCAGTGCTATGGATTTGGTGAGTTAAGGAGAAGCTAAGCACCATCTATCACCCTCTTACACAATCTCCCAGGCATACAAGCTTGCATTTGGAGGGTGATAAACTCATCTGAAAAAAAGCACTGACCCACAAAGCAGCTTGGGATCTTTCAAATGTACAGAGTTGTTATGGCTGGGAGGAAACAGAAATGAATGACTGAGGAGCTGGCAAGAAAAGAGGATGATAGTTAGCAAACTATGCAGTAATTTTGCTACTGAAGATTTGCACTTTCCTGGGTATGCTAAAAGAGTTCTTGGATGACAAGAAGATCAGCATGGTTTTAAAGGAAGTGGCTCACTGCCCACAATTGGGGGTGGGGTGGGGAGAGGATCTCTGCTTAGCCATGAAAGATTCCCAGATAAGCATAATTAAAGCCCTTGATTGACTCTAAGAAGGTGACTAGTTATAATTGCATAAATAGCCATACTTTAATAGGTACTATGATAGAGTGGCAAATGAGTGCCTCTTGAAGGCAGAGAAAAACTCAACTTGGATTGTCATCCGTGTTATTTAACCTCTTGATTATGGGTAGTCCTCAACTTACAACAGTTTGCTTAGTGACTGTTGGAAGTTACAGTGGCACTGAAAAATGTGACATGACCATTTTTCATGTTTATGACTGTTGCAGCATCCCCATGATCATGTGATTTCCTTTTGGATGCTTGACAACTGTCTCACATTCATGATGGTTTCAGTGTCTCAGATACTGTAACCTTCTGACAAGCAAAGTCAAGGAGGAAACCAGGTTCACTTAACTGTTACTAATTTAATAACTGCAATGATCGACTTAACAAATGTAGCAAGAAAAGTCCTAAAGTGGACTCACTTAACATTTTTTTCACTTAACAGCATAGATTTTGGGCTCCATTGTAGTTGTAATCCACTTTTTCTAGCCTAAAGAATTTTAAAGAATACAGCCAGAGGTGGGCGACTAAGGTGGAATGGTGATGTGTGCTCGCCCCCATGGCTCTGAGTGCTAGCGGAATCCAGCACAATTATGCTACTGCACCGGCCATGGGCGCACCTGCATTTCTGCATGCAATTTTGTTACCTGACTAGGTGCAGTAGCAGAATTGCGCTGGACTCCGCTAGCACTAGAGCCACGAGGACGAGCACACGTCACCGTTCCACCTTAGCAGCCCACTTCTGAATACAGCTATAAATCAAGTTGCCATATTCCAGCCTTTCTTCTAATGTCTTTGTGGGCTAGTACAGAAGATGGAATTTGTTTGCTTAAGCTAAATGCTGCTTATGCGATTAGTCTTGAAGCCTGAAAGAAACTAGTATTTTCTGTAAGTATTTCAGTATTACAAATAAAATAAAAAATAGTAATTTGTAAGAGGCCTTTGTGTTCTGTAGAGCAGTGTTTCTCAACCTTGGCAACTTGAAGATACCTGGACTTCAACTCCCAGATTTCCAAAGCCAGCATATGCTGGCTGGAGAATTCTGGGACTTGAAGTCCAAATATCTTCAAGTTGCCAAGGTTGGGAAACACTGCTGTAGAGTATCTGGTTAGATCTTGAGAACTTATACACACACATACAAATAACAAATGGCATATGCCAAGCACGGCTTGCCATGAGTCATAAACAATTTCCTTAAAGAAAGCCTACCAAATAATGTAACAAACAGTATTATAAGGTTTTCATTTTAGATTTGCTTGTCCTTAATCATAAAGTTTTGTCTGGGTGTTTTGTGTGAATAAAAACAGTAAGCTACATAGCAGCCAAATTGGGGATGGAGATTTGCTGACATGTGGCAGGGTTTTGTTTGGGGAATGAAAAGAAAGCCAGAGCAGGGAGACCATACTTTATGGCCTTTTCTGTTATTATGTCTATGTTGGAAGGCCAGAAAGGAGAGTCAACCATTTCCTATCTAAATTGGATTGCATGTCACAGTGTGATTAAAGTGAGTTAATTTAAAGTAAATAACAGAGACTGTAATTAAAGAAGTCTACTTTGATCATAGTCAGAGTGGAGAGCCAGGTTCAGATGATATGTTAAACCAGACCAAATGGCTTTGCATATTGTGGGACCACACTAATTGATACTTCACCTTAATCAGATTGTTTCTATTCACTGAATAGCAGTGAAGTTAATTGAAGGGCATCTGCAAGAAAACAGGTGATGTTTAAAAATATGCTAAAATGAAAAGTCTAATTGAAGAATTGATAACAATCCAGGCATTCTGCTGAGCTTTTTTTAAACTGACAGAAAATGAGAGAGGAAATCTTTAGATTACTGTTTAATAGTCATTTTTAAAAAAAAAATCTGTGTATTTGTAAAAATCTTACAAACCAAGCAGTGGAAGTGATGTGCCGGTGCCTGGAGGCTGTTGGGGCCTGGGTGGGTGTCAACAAATTCAAATTCAACCCAGACAAGACGGAGTGGCTGTGGGTCTTGCCTCCCAAGAAGGACAATTCCATCTGTCCGTCCATTACCCTGGGGGGAGAACTATTGACCCCCTCAGAGAGGGTCCACAACTTGGGCGTCCTCCTTTGGAACATTGGAACATCATCTTTCGGCTGTGGTGAGGAGGGTGTTTGCCCAGGTTTGCCTGGTGCACCAGTTACGGCCTTATTTGGACAGGGAGTCATTGCTCACAGTCACTCATTCCCTTATCACCTCAAGGCTCGATTACTGCAACGCTCTCTACATGGGGCTACCTTTGAAAAGTGTTCGGAAACTTCAGATCGTGCAGAATGCGGCCGCGAGAGCCATTGTGGGGCTTCCTAGATTTGCCCACAGTTCTGCAACACTCCGTGGTCTGCACTGGCTGCTGATCGGTTTCCGGTCACAATTCAAAGTGTTGGTAATGACCTTTAAAGCCCTACATGGCATTGGGCCAGAATACATCCGGAACCGCCTTCTACCGCACGAATACCAGCCGCCGATAAGGTCCCACAGAGTTGGCCTTCTCTGGGTCCCGTCGACCAAACAATGTCATTTGGCGGGCCCCAGGGGAAGATCCTTCTCTGTGGCGGACCTGGCCCTCTGGAATCAACTCCCCCCAGATTAGAACAGCCCCCACCCTCCTTGTCTTTCGCAAATTACTCAAGACCCACCTTTGTCGCCAGGCATGGGGGAGTTAGGATATTCCTTCCCCTAGGCCATTACAAGTTATGTATGGTATGTTTGTGTGTATGTTTGGTTTTTATAATAAGGGTTTTTAGTTGTTTTATTAAATTGGATTGTTACATGTTGTTTTTTATCATTGTTGTTAGCCGCCCCGAGTCTGCGGAGAGGGGCGGCATACAAATCCAATAAATAATAATAATAACAATAATAATAATAAACACCCTCCCCAACACACAAACACTGCCTTCCTTTCTCTGTCCTTCCCTCTTAATGTGCATTTTCTCTTACGTTGCCCTGAAAGTTTATACGAAGTGAGTATGACCTTCTGTTCTATAGTGCTAGCCTCTGGACTTCCCCCAAAGCTGCTGTTTTACGTTTAGTGTGACAGAAGGCAACATGTCTTAAATTAACAAGAAATAATTACCTTAATTTAGCTTTTCTTGCTTGTACGTGTACTTGAAAAAATATACACCACTCAAGGATTAAGTAGCCTGAAATAATTTGTAGGTCCATGTTCTATAGAACTATTAAATATTAGGGGGAAATGCTGTTGTCTATATTTTCCTTTTTGCATCAGTGCCCCTTTCTTGCTAGCCAGTAGAAGAATGTCACTTAGTAAATAGCAAGTTGAAGCTGTTTGCTTTTTTATTTTCTTTGGCTCAAGTTCTTCTACCTCTTCTGTTGAGGACAAATCTCTTTGCAGCCTTTTTTTGATGGTAACACACATTCCACAGATAGACCTGAGCCTGGCATGTATTCTATGACTTTCAGCCTTCCTGGTAGCAGCAGATTGGTTTTTAATGTATCTTTGACCTTCAAAATCAGCCCCTTTTATTGTCGTTTATATTCTCTGTGCAGAGTTACAGCAATTGTTACAGCAACTATTCTAACCTGTTCTGCTGATTTTAATATCTTCTCTCATTCTCTCCCTTTGTCCAATTTTTCCCACCCTTCAACGTTTACTGATGTCGACTGCTAATCTGGGTTTACTCTTGAAAATGGGAGGAGACATACAGCACCAGAAAAAAATGTTTTCCTTAATTCTGATGACTTTGGGAGTTCCCCCCTCTATTTTTCCTTAACCCCCTTGAAGCCACTGGCTTTTCTTTTCATAATTAAATCTGCCTTCTAGCATGTCTGTGCAGACATGTTTGGTGCTGGTTTTATTTACCCTGACATCTTTTTGCTAGCCATTTCTCCTTGCCATCCCTTTGTTACTCTTGCAGATACGTGTTTGAATAAGAGCCCCCTTTCCCCCCCTCCCCTTTCCTTTAAAAAAAAAAAAACCCTCCCTGCTCCATCCTGCAGTGAAGTCACAATCCAGTGTTTGTAGACTTCATGTGATGTCACGGATTCAGTCTTGTGACTTCACTTGCGGTCTCAAACAGAAGGTGCAAGACGGGTTTAGAAGCGAGGGGAGGGGGGAAAAAGAAGAAAAAAAAGAGACTCCCTCGCCCTCTTGGTTGTAAATCCAGCGAGCCGAGAGAAATCGGGTGGGGAGAAGCAGCAGCAGAGGGAGAGAAAAAAACCCAGCCGAGAAACGATGTCTGGAAACAGGTACAGTAGAACTGGCTTCACTTCGGCTTCTGGTGGGAAGTTCCAGTTGCCCCGCAGAGGCCAGATTCCGCGGACCATGCGCACGTGGGGGAGGGGGTGGTGCTGCTGGGGGTAGTGTGTCTATGTGTGTGTGTGTGCCTGTGTGTGTGTCACCCAGTGACGCTCTGGCTGTACGGTGCCATCGGCTGGAGTCGTGTGCTTGTGCGCGCAGGGGGAGGATGGAGGAAGGCAGTGAGCGATGGTGGCGGGCGAGCCGCTCCGGCCCCATTTTTTCTCACCGAGGCAGGCAGCCGGCGTCCTATTGGGCTGGCCGCGGCGAGCCTCCTCCTCGGCCGTCTCCAAAAGGCCGCAGCTGCTCGCTGCAGTCTTTGCCTCGCGGCTTTTGCGCATGTGACACCCCCGGTGGGGTTGGTGCGCTCTGGGGTCGACGCCGCGTTTTCTCTTTTGCTTTTTTTTGCAGGCTATTTAATTAGGGCGATTTGCCCATGGGGGAAAGAAGAGGGGTCGCTCTCTCCGAGCCCCTTCGGGTTTTTCCGGGAGAGAGAGGTGGACGATCGGAGGGGGGGGGAGGTTGATTCTTTGGCGAGGAAAGGGGGGGGCTCCATCACATTTCGTTCTCCATCTTTTTGACTGACGACATCATCATATAGCAATGCGGATGCAGCAACAGCAGCAAGCCGCCGCCGAGCAGCATTCGGCTTCCCTCCCCTGCCGGCGGCTGCGATTGCCTAAGCTTCCGCCGCCCCCGTTTTTTGCAACAATAAAAGATGTGGTTTTGCAGGGGTAGCAAATGGGTGGCGTTCTTGGCAGAATCTGGCGCGTGTGAGGGAATCCAACTAGAGGCGTTTGAGCGACACGGCAAGGATGTGCTGGGGGGGGGGGGTGTCTTTTTGGGCTGCCCAGAACCGTCATTTTCTCTTTCCATTTTGTGCTTTGCTGGAGAAAGACGGAGAGAGAAGGAGCGCGAGGCGGAAGGATGCGCAGGGTTCTTTTGAAATGCAGGGCTCCGGAGGAGGGCGGGTGGAAAGGGCAGCATTCAAGGGAAGGGCGCTCCTCCTGGCTTCTCTTCCCCTCCAGGAAGGCGTTTACGGATTTTTTAAAAAAAAGAGTCATCTTGCTTCCTTTTCAAAACATTGATTCTCACTGATTATTGATTGAATATTTAGTGCTTCACCATGATCATATTCAGAAGGTCCTTTTGGTTTTTTTGCTGGTAATAATAATAATAATAATAATAATAATAATAATAATAATAATACATCACACAGTCCTAGATGCTCAGGAAGTGTTCGACTTTGTGATATTGTGATACCAAATTCAGCATATCATTTACTGTGTATTACTGTTTTTTGGGAATAAAATAACAACAACAACATAATAATAATAATAATAATAATAATAATAATAATAATAAAATCACACAGTCCTAGACGCTTGGGAAGTGTTCAACTTGTGCTATGAAATCCAGCATATTAATCTCATTTACTGTGTACAGTATTACTGTTTTTTGTGACTATAATAATAATAATACATCACACAATCCTAGATGCTTGGAAAGTGTTTGACTTGTGATCTTGTGATACAAAATTCAGCATATCTCATTTACTGTGTATTACTGTTTTTGTGAATAAAATAATAATAATAATAATAATAATAATAATAATAATAATAATAATACACACAGTCCTAGGCGCTTGGGAAGTGTTCAACTTGGGATATTGTGATACAAAATTCACCATATAAATCTCGTTTGCTGTGTATTACTGTTTTTTGTGAATAATAATCAACAATAATAACAACAACAAGGTTGCAGCAGACTTTGGTCTTAACTAGATTGAAGTGAGATCGTCCAAGAGGATTTTTCACTGTCCTTTTGCTTTGCCACTTTTTCTTTCTTTTATGTTTTCTGCAATTTTGCTAGTGTATTGAAGATTGATGCAGAAAGGCAGCTTTGCCACCATTGACCTAGTTTTTAAGGGCAAATAATATTCATTGCAAAACCTAAACTCCAGATGATAGTATTAATGATATTGGATTATAAACAGACCACCTATGTGGATCCCAGACTTTGCCTGGAAGTTACTTCCACACTGAATCTAATTTTAATTCCAAATGTATGGATGACAAGCAAGAGGCATTGTAGGGTAATGAAAACAGTTGTTCTGAATAGTCCAAAAATGGAGCCATCATAATTTAGTACTTGATAGTATCATATTGAGTCAGTGTATTGTCGTCTGAATCTTTCTACATCATTACAGCAGAAAGATGGAGATAGCCTGGTTCTCACACACGTGCACTGCGCTAAGTATGGACCCTAGATAATGAATTGGAGGATTCTAACCAGGATTACTTGCTTACAAAATATGTCATATTTCTCCCACAGTAGCTTGCATTGTGCCTATTTTGTGATCTGGTTTAGGTGCTAATAAAGACTTTTAAAAATTATTCCATTTTAAAATATTTTAGGTGAGTTTAATGTTTTGAGAGCTTTCTACTCTTTATGTGGTGTCAGTTTTATTTTTATTGTTTTTTATTTTAATTTCTGGATTTTACTTTTACCATATGCTGTTTGTATTCGTTTTCCTTTCTATTACAGTATATTGTCATAGTTTTGCATTTCATATTTTGATTGATTGTATACTGCCCACCCAATTTGAGTAAGTAATATAAAATGCACAGGAAATATAAACTGGGATCAAACTTCCCATGAAGCCTGGGTTTCTCTTTCTCTCTCTTCCCCCCACTGTACAACACACAAGGAGATGCATTAAATAACATATCTAAAATATATCCAACAAAGAGAATGTATTATATTACCTATATTGGATTTACAAAAGAGATGGCTAAAAGTTTTAAGAATTTTGTCAAAGGGGGCAAAGAAAAAGTGAAAAGAAATTAAGTTCTAGGACATTATTTGAAAGACTAAAATTCAATATTATAGGTAAGGAGGGAATATAAGATTAGTTTATTTGATCATGGTTAAATAGATGTAGCTTTAAGGAGTTTGCTGACATCAGGACTGAAATGATTTGTGTATGTATAAGGGATGAAATATGGGAAGGGGGCATAATTTGTTGCATATTAAGAGACAGTAAGTTACTAAAATGTTTATACTTGTGATGAAGAGGGAAGTAGTTTATGTCTTTTATTGTTTCATATACTGTATTGCATTTTGTTTTACTTTCTTTTTTCTTTTCTGTACCCTATGTTTTCTTTTTAGTCTTCTATGTTGTATTTCTATTGTTGTAATGGTAATTTAAATTACTGTTAAAAAGTTCTAGTAGATTGATTAGAACTTTCCCTTAATGCAGCCATATTGAGTATGTCAGAGAAAGGCCTGGTCTTCAATTTTTTTAAATAAGTTTCCACTTATTCCCCATGACAATTCTTAAAAATGACAGCCCTATAATTTCCTGGATATCTCTGTGAGCTATTCTTAAATTGGAGTTATGCCTGTCATCTACCAGTCTTCAGCTTCAAAGGCTGAAGGTAGAGGCAGATTACCTAATTACCTATTCTAGTTAGGAGATACACAGTCTGATGGCTGTATGCCATCAAGGCCTGATGATGGGGTGAGGTCCAGTTTTCTCAATAAGGTCCAGTACTCTATTCTTGTCACCATTATTTGGCTGGGGGATCTGCCCCAATTGTTTTTATGTGAAGACAGAAACAAGGAATTTGTTCAACTTCTCTGCAATTTCCTTTTCTCCTTTTAACATCTCCTTCTTCCAGAAGACCAATGCTCTCCCTGGCTAGTTTCCTGTTTCTAATGTATTTGAATAACCTTTTTATTATCTATCTTCGCAGTTTGGATAATGTACTCCTTGGATTTTGTTGTTTTTGCCACTCTTGCTGACTCTGTGCATTTATTTGGCCACAGTTTGTTTCCTTTTGTGTTCATTAGACCAGGCTTTCTACTTTCTTAATGTATATGGTCAATCATCCAGGTCACTATTGTCCCAAAGGTGCATTTCAAAAGGTAACTGAACTTTCTTGGGTTTTTTCCCCCTTGAAAATGTTTTACTTCTCATACAAGAAGCTTTCTTCAGTCCTCAGCTTCTTGGGTGAGAAGTGAAATATTTTCAAGGGGGAAAAACCCCCAAGAAAGGCCAGTTGCCTTTCGAAAAACATCTTTGCAACACTTTCTCGATGCTTTCTTGGCCTGAATAGCTTTTTTTTTACAATGCTGGTAAACCATGTAGACCTCTTCTTGGACTCTGAGTCATTTTCCTAAACCTCCCCCCCAAAAACCCTCTATTATTGTGGTTTTAAACCACAGCAAAGGTTATGGAATGAGCTTGCACTTTCAACCTTTCCTTTGAGTTTCTTTTTCACTAGTGCTCCTGATGTTGAGAAGTTCCGTTTTTTTGATGTTAAATAATAATTATGTAGAACTTGTATATAGGTTATTTTGTATATTAATTTTATTGCATCATGATTACTATTCCCAATTGGATGGACTACATATAAATATCCTATAACCAAATGGTCCAATGCAGTCATTTATAGTATCTTTAGAATTTTACTTGAGATAGAGGGAGGGGAGAATTTGCAATATTGGGGGGAAATAGATGGGTGAAAAAGTACAAAAGGTGCAAAATTAGGATGCTTGTTAATGGAAATGTAGATAGATAGATAGATAGATAGATAGATAGATAGATAGATAGATAGATAGATAGATATTGATATGACATATATTATATGTATGGAAGTTTATGTTGTGGTGAAGAAATAATTTAAAAAAATGGAATTCTACTTGTCATGGTTTAAAAGCATATTCACCCAGTCTATATGTGGATAAGTGAAATCTCCAGAATTAATTTGAGATTTCTCTCTGATATCCTTCTTCATTACCAGATATTATTGAGCAACTAGGTTAATGGACAATGGTACAGTCCAAGTGTTAGTCTATTTTTTCTGTCTTGATGTTTCTACACAGAAACAATTGGTCTACACTAAGGAATTAACCATAGCTTTCAAATTAGTGGATGAATTTCTCCCAGACCTAGCCAAAATCAAACAAGCCTAATAGGACAGTGTATCAGGGTTCCAAATAGCATCAAAAATTAAATCAGAATCCAAGGCAAAGTATCTCTCAAAGTTCCAATTTATTAGCAGAGCCATGTTGGCACATCTGGGAGACACCTGAATCTGAAGTCCCAGCGGTTTCTCCCCCCAATGGAAAGTTCAATCCCTTGTCTCCACACCCCCAATTCCATCACATTGACCAATCTTCATCTGCTAACTTGGCAGAAATTCCCATCTCCTTCAGTGCAGGTGCAGGAGTGCAAAGAGAATGGATGACCTTGACAATGTAGAAGGAATTTGTTATGGCAACATGCAGACATCCCTCAAGCAATGACCCCTCCCAAATTCCCATAACAAGAATACATTTTAAAATAACAAAGTGTGGCAGGCCAAAAACCCCAAGTAAAATGGCATCAGACTGACACAACGTATGAATCCATCTTCCCTTTAATTAATCATATGGGAAAATAGAAGTTTGGAGTTCTCTTCCCAGTAATACATGTTTAACTCTAAAAAAAAATGCTTTGCTCTTGCAGGCCCAATTAAACAGTAGCATTTTGAGTTCCTAGCTATTGTAATAGAGTTACAGAGAACAGAGTGTATTGTATCACTTTAAGTGCATGTTGAAAACAGCTAGGCCTTTTCCACAATGTTAGGAAGCTTTGTTAGGAAGCAAAATGTTTCAGTTAATATAAATTCTATGACTACAATTGTTCAAGTCTACATGATAGATGTAAATTTAGTCACAACCTATCTCATTTAAGTCAATGGAGATTAGAAGATTGACAAAACTGGTGGAGTTGCCTGTTTATTTTATTAGGAGGTTTTAAATCTTAAAGTTCAGTTATTTTTTAACAGGCATAGAGCTCTTTTTCATAGCCATGCTAATATATTTTTCTCTCAACCTCTAAGTTAGAAAGAGAGTGTATCCGCAGAAATAGTGCTGCCCCCATAGACTGGTATTATATGCATGTAATTCTCAATTTATAACCATAATGGAGCCTGCCCACCACAGGTGTAAACGGATCACCCACATAACTAACCTAATATTTGTGACAATAGTTAAAAATACACCATGGTCATTATGGGCCAGGTTTGAAAAAAACCCCAAACCAAAGTAAATGCTCTTTTCAGCAAAAAGATGAAAAACAGGTTCATGTCAGTTTTGAGATCCTGCAAACGGCTGTCAATGTGGAGTTGTTGCCAGATGTCCAAAGTGCAGTCATGTGACTGTACAGGGATGACTATCAGAACTTCAGAATTCACTTGAAAGAATCCACAGGGAGTTCCAGGGAGGAATTTCAAAGCAACCAGTCATAGATTGATGGCTATCTATAGTTAAGCAATATACCCAGGAAGTATTTGTGCCTTCAAACTAATGGGAGGGGGGAAAGGATGTTTCAGGGCAGCAATTGGGTGATTTCTTGTTATTTTCCCCAATCATACCCAGTGTTACTTACCATTAGGAAAACTGGCATCAATCACTTTCCTAGAGGTGGACAAGCAGAACAGCCAAATTATTTTAGTTAGTCCTTATTTTTATTAACTGCTCAATGTCTCTTCTAACAGGCTAGGCTACCATTCATGTATGAAATCATTAGTTTATTAAATTATTTCATAACTACTGCCGTTAGCAGGCCCCCTAAAAGCTACTTACCACCCAGTCTTGAATTTATGGTTGTTGCAGCACCACCACCACATTCATTCACCCTTACAGCTGACCGCAGGGATATTGTAACATCTCCCAGCACCTATTCTCTCCCCCCACCCCGGGGCCTGGTTCTCTGCAGACTTTAGGAATGATCCAAGCCCCTACACCAGGTCCCACAGACTCCTCCTCGATTAATTTTTGAAGAGCACCGAAGCAGCGAAGCCTTCCACCGGTTGCTTTATCACTTTGCTGTATGGTGAGATTCTGGAATTGCACAGTGCAGGTCAGGGGCCAGCTGCTCCAGTGTGGTTTGCACAGTGCTGGGAAAAACTTTCTTGAGCTTTTGGAAGCTTTCCTTGTGCTGTGCAACCTCCAGTTTATGACCCGCATGTTCATTTAACAATTGCATTGTGGGGAGAGCAGGAATGGGAAGTTTGTTAAGTGAGACACTTCACCTAAGAGCCACTGTGACATATGACCGATGGGCAGGGTCCATTATAGCTGTATCTCGAGGACTACTTGCACTTGCAGCATCCATGTCCTTTCTCTTCCTTTGCTCTTATTCAAGAAGGTGCATTGCAGAGAGTCCTAGTAGGAGAAAAAAAAAGGATTTTTCATCTCCTTTCTTTACAAAACTCTGTATGCTGGGATGCTTCCCAGAATGCCAAGAGCAGCTTGAAGGAGAGTTCCTGGTGATGCCTTTCCCTGTTTCTGAGTGCAAAATGTTTCCAGAAGTGTTCCAAAAGATGTTTCTAGTCTCCCTTTCCACTTGGATTGCAATATGCTTTTGATTTAGTATGTGTGAGTGTGTGTCTCTATGTGTGTACACACAAAGCTTGACTGCAGAAAAATAAACTGAATGATCTCTAGATGGCAGCACTTATTAAATTTAATAGGACAATTGATCTCTTGAAAGACTGACACTCCTAATTCTGCCACAAAAATAGAGTATTGTCATACTTATGTCAAACAGAAGCTTCCCCCCACTCCCCAGTTTGCCTGGATGATCAGAACATTCAGAGGTGGATTCTAAATTATTTACTATCGGTTCTGTAGGTGTGGCTGGGTGCGGGCAGGTGACTGAGGGGCATGGCCAACTTGACATCACTCACACGCACTCAGTCACATGACCTTCATCAAGTCACTGCAAAACGAAATAATGAAAATTTTGGGGACTTTTTGACACATTTTTTGGCACTGTAGCCTCAAATCCATGGGGTGGTGGTGGTCATCTCAGCTTTCCCTCTGTTGCCCTTCCTCGCCAAAAAATGCCCCTTCTCACCTCTGACGGGCCTTTCTCACATTGGCAGCCGGAATACTCCACTCCTGCTGGCGCGCTGAGCTGGGTCCCATCCGTGAGATGAACGTGCAGGAGAAAGGCCTCCCTCTGGACTGGCTTCACTGAGGACATACCCAGGCCCCGGTCAAGAAGGTGACCCTGTTTCTGTGGCCCACCGGCCATGGTGGGGAAGGGCAACAGAGGGAAAGCATGAAGATGGCAGCAGCTTTCTTCTCGCCAGCCAACTGGAGAATGTTCTCCGTACTGAAGGAGCGGGTCCAGCAGTCACATGGGTTGCTCATGTCCAATCCGGTGGAACTGAGCCTAGTATTAAAAAAGCTTGCCGGATCCGCCCCTTCCCCAGAATTCGCTCAGTTCGCATATCCTGCGGTTGTATTGTGATAGCTCGTTCAACATTCTAACACCTTCCCTTCGATCTTTTCCTTCAAAAAGTAGTAAGATTTATTGTCTTTAATTATGTACTTGCACTAATTGCGCCAGCCGTTTAAAAGAAAAAAAGAAAAAAAGCGGCTAGGCTTTTTTCCTTGGGAGAAGTTGCGGTTTCGTTTTCCCCCGGCGGTTTTGCCGGTTACGATTCCTGCGGCCGCTTGTGGATTCTTCTAATCCTTTGGCCTGGAGGTCCTGGTGCAAGTATTTACCTATTGAATTATTGATTATTTATTGTATACAAAGATATTTAAGGGCTTAAGAAATACCTCCTGCGGAGTGAGACGCCTTCTAGTCTCCTGGACTTAGTCGATCGCTTCCCCTTTAAGAAATTTTACGCAGCGATCTTTTTCGGCGCGAAGGCCTTCGCGCCCTTTTTAAATCTAGGCCTCTCGTGTTGGCCCCCTGCCAGCCGTGTAGGCCTCAGTCCACCGCGTGGATCCCGGAGCGGGCCTTGGGGGTCCCAGGCTAAATTCTCCACCGGCTAAGCCTCCAACCAGAGTGCCTTGGTTTACTTAATTATAAAGTTTAGGGAGGCTGGCCCCGCTGGGTTTGGGGGCACGAACTCTGGGTTTGCCCAGATTGTCCTCAAGTTTCAGCAGCTTCGAGGCCTCGAAGCAGGATCCATTCCTCTTGGGAAGTCCTTGAAATTCTTCTCCTTATTATTCAGTTATTGGCTCAGCCTTGTCTTCTGTTAATTGTCAGACTATGGCTACTTTTCCCAAGAGAGGCACAACTAAAGGTCCCAGAGAGGCCAGGCCTACAGGCGATGAGATTACTAGTATCCCCCAGGCCTCTTCCTCCTCTTCTCCAGGGGCCCGCCCCTCGACCAAGGTCACCAGGGCCGAGAAGAGAAGGGACCTAGCCCTACAAAAAATCCATGACAAATCAGCAAAACGTTTGAAAGTGCAGGCCCAAGTAATCAGTAGTCAAGACCCCCCAGAGGCTTCTAGTCTGCCTCCTTCTGGGGTCCCTGTGTTATCTCTGGATGAGCCAAACCTAGACAGACCCCAACCTAACCTATGGGGCATAGGTCCAGAGGAACCAGATATTATTGAAGATTCCCCCCAGCCAGGATCCTCCCAGGCCTTTAGGGATTCTTCTGCCATTTCTGCTGACATTTCCAGTTTACCTCCTGAGTTCCAGTCTATTTTTGCTGTGTTGTCCAAAGCCATTGATGCCAAACTCTCCACCATCAATGAGCTTCCCTTACCTCTTCCTCCTTCTCGCTCCTCCCGCCCCTTGGGTTCTCCCCCAGCGGTCAGAGCTCCTATTCAGGATGATTCAGATTCCTCCCAGGATGAATATGAGGATATAGAGGATGATGAGGATGCTTTTCAAGGCCTATCAGATGATGAGGAATCCCAAATAAAGGTTCCTCCTCCTATTACTATTTTTCCTTCTCAATTATTCAAATCTCTCCTCCTCAAAGCTAGAATTTCTACGGGATTAGCGGCCCAGGAGAAACAAGCCTCCACTTCCACTGATCCCCCGGAGGAGAATTTACCTTACTTCACAGAGGAACAGGAGGATAACGAGGTAATTCCTATGCCTAAGTTGTTTAAAGATGCTTTACTCAAACAGTGGGAATTTCCAGCCTCTGGCCTTAATCCCTCCACCAAGGACAGAAAGTTGTACAAACTTTCCTCTTCCTATGAAGAGCTTCTATCCTTTCCCAAACCGGATGAACCTGTCAAGATTCTTCACTCGGCAGCGGCTGTGCCGGGCGAGGCGGAGGAAGTCCTCCGCCCAGAGGACAAGCGCATTGAGCAAATGCTCAAAAGAGGATTCACCGCTGATTCCTGGGCCACTAAAAGCTCTGCAGCGGCTTCCTTTTTCTCCAGAGCCATGCTGCTGTGGCTTCGCCAACTTCAACAGCATATTCCTCCCGATGACTTGAGAGGTCAACAAGACTTCAACAAGGTTTTTGCAGCTGCCCAGTACGTGGCTGATGCCACCTTGCAATCTACTAGATTTTCTGCTAAGTCTATTGCAGCTTCTACTACGGCAAGAAGACTCCTATGGATTCGCCCTTGGCAAGCGGGAGTTCGCCAAAAGTGGCAGTTATCCCAGGGTCCCTTAAAGCGCGACCTTCTCTTCGGTGATCTTCTGGATCCACTCCTCACGGAAACCACGGACAAGAAGAAAGTTTTGGGTCCAACCACAAAAAAGGCTACCAAAACGCAGTCCTTTCGTCGCCCAGGGCGCCAGCAAGATCAAGCGGCTTCCTACCAGAGATCTCCAGGTCAGTATTCCCCCCGCTTTCGTTCCCAAGGTAGGAACTCCAGGGGCAGAGGGTTTCGCTTCCAAAGGGGAGCTTCCTCTAACAGGGCTTCAAAAAAACCTAGATGGTAATCCTACCTCTATTCCCATAGGGGGTCGCCTAGCTCATTTCGCCTCTAATTGGCGTCTCACCTCCAAGGACCCTTGGGTCATTGACACTGTTCAAACAGGCCTTCTTTTAGAATTTATTTCTCCTCCCCCTAAACGTTTTATTTCCTGCCCTTCTCCCAGGTCATCCTCAGATTGTAACCGTATGGAGGAGGCCATTTCTCATCTATTGTCCATCAGAGCCATTCAACCGGTCCCTTCCGGTCAGAAGGGCCTAGGTTTTTACTCCATCCTATTTATGGTTCCAAAGTCCTCCGGAGGTTGGAGAGCTATTTTGGATTTAAAGAAACTAAATTTATTCATCAAATATAGGAAGTTTAAGATGCACTCCTTGTCTTCTATTTTGGCCGCCATTCACTCGGGAGATTTCATGGTCTCCTTAGACCTCACTGAGGCCTACCTTCACATTCCTATAGCCAAATGCCACAGAAAATTTTTACGTTTTTCCTTTCAAGGCAGGCATTTCCAGTATAGGGCGATGCCATTTGGCCTTTCCTCGGCCCCTCGGGTCTTTACAAAGCTCTTGGGGTCCCTGGCGGCCTATATCAGGGCGTTTCCCATCCACATTTTATGTTATCTTGATGATATTTTAATTCATGGGAACTCCCTAGAGAAAGTGAAAACAGACCTTTCTGTCACCATGTCAGTCCTTCAGGACCATGGATTTTCCATCAACTTTGATAAGAGCCACCTCCAACCCTCCACATCCATTTCTCACCTGGGATCCATTATTGATTCAGAATCCTCCCAGGTTTTTCTCTCTCCCGAGAGAAAACTCAGTATAGTGGAGTTAATTTCTAACATTTTATCTAATTCTTCAGTTTCCATAGTCACTCTATCTTCCCTTTTGGGGAAGATGGTGTCATGCATAGGCATCATTCCCTGGGCTCGCCTTCATGCTAGGGAACTCCAGTGGCTCCTGTTACCTTTTCAGAGATCAGGGCACAGCAACTCAAATCGACGCATTGTCATCCCACTGAGTGTTCGCAGATCCTTCAAGTGGTGGAAGTCTCCGGCCATGGACAGAGGATCCCCGTTCAGGTGCCCGGATCAATTTGTCATCACCACAGATGCCAGTCTATCGGGATGGGGCGCCCACGCCCAGGGGATGATAGCCCAGGGCACGTGGTCCCCGGAGGAAGCTTCCAGGCCAATCAATTGGCTAGAGTTAAGAGCCGTTTCCCTGGCTCTGAAGCATTTCTCTCCTCGCATTCCCAACCGGCACGTTCTCATTCTCACCGACAACATTGCCACGAAAAGCCACATTTGCAGACAGGGGGGCACGAGATCCAAGGCTCTCATGAGGGAGGCCCTCAAGCTGGGCCTTTGGGCGGAAAAACATCTCCAGTCGCTCCTAGCCGATCACATCTCGGGGAGTCTCAACGTCCAGGCGGATTGGCTATCCCGGGCAACGATAGACCCAGGAGAGTGGAACCTCCATCAAGACCTGTTCCATCAAATCACCCTCAGATTCGGCCTACCAATTCTGGGTCTCTTCGCGACCAATGCGAACGCCCAACTCCCTCGCTTCTATTCCAGATTTCCATCCCCGGGAGCGGAAGCAATCAATGCCCTCCGGAGTCCATGGCCTCCAGGCCTACTCTACGCATTTCCTCCAATTCCAATCCTCCCGGACGTGATTCACAAGGTCCTCACCGAGAGGGCCCGAGTAATCCTAATCGCCCCTCACTGGCCCCGCCGGCCCTGGTTCGCGGATCTCCAACAGCTGTCCGTCCAGGACCCTTGGCGACTCCCCGTTTCGGGGGATATGCTGCGGCAGGGGGCCTCCTTCCATCCAGACCCGGAGTGGTTCCACCTCACCGCCTGGCTGTTATCAGGAGAGATTTAGAGCTGCGTGGTCATGACCCCGATTCAGTGGAGGTCATCTTAAAGGCCAGAAGGGGTTCGACCAATAGAATCTACGACCACACGTGGTCCAAGTTTCACCAGTGGTGTCTACAGGAAGGTCTCTCCCCTCTGTGCATCCCCATACACAGAATAATTTCCTTCCTTATGCAAGGCTTCCATAAAGGGCTTTCCACCAGCACCCTCCGGCGTCATCTGGCAGCCATTTCATCTGTCCTAGGAGGTCCCCGCAGACAGCCTCTCCGATCCTTCCCTGAAGTTCAGGAATTCCTCAAGGGCATAGCCAACCTCAGACCTTCCAAGGTCCACAGGTACCCATCATGGGATTTGCCACGGGTTCTCCATTCCCTCACGCAGGCACCATTCGAACCCCTAAAATCGGCGTCCCTCAGGTACCTATCCTTTAAGGTAGCATTCCTGGTGGCTATTACCTCTGCTCGACGCATTTCGGAGCTGGCTGCCCTCTCAATCAGGCAGGACCTTTGCCAATTCCATCAGGACAAGGTAGTCTTGCGACTGGACCCCACCTTCTTACCCAAGGTCAGTTCCATGTTCCACAGATCTCAGGATATTGTCCTACCTTCCTTCTGCCTCCAACGAGACCATCCCTTGGCAATTAGATGGCACACCCTGGATCTCACCAGAGCGCTGAGAATCTATATCCAACGCACAGGACCCTTTCGGAGGTCAGAAGCACTTTTTGTAGCCTATCATCCCAGAGTCATGGGGGCCAAAGTGTCTTCAACAGTAATAGGCCGTTGGATCAGAGGGACTATATCTAAGGCCTATGAGTCGGCCTCCCTCTCAGTTCCAAGGAACATCACAGCGCATTCCACCAGGAGCGCAGCCACCTCGGCCGCTTGGGCGACTCAAGCCCCGTTGGAGGAGGTCTGCAAAGCAGCCACTTGGGCCTCGCCAAATTCCTTCATCAGGCACTACAAGATTGATTCTTACGCTTCAGCGGACGCTGCCTTCGGCAGAAGGGTACTCCAATCCGTTATCTCACACGATAGCAAGCTAATCCCTCCCTAGGGACCATCTATTGGGTATGTCCCATGTGACTGCTGGACCCGCTCCTTCAGTACGGAGAATAGGCGTTGATTGCTTACCTGAACGCCTCTTCTCGTACGGTGAGCGGGTACAGCAGTCACTTCCCGCCCTTGTATGTGTCTTCTTTACCTTTCTATATCTTTCTTCCTCTAACAATGAGAGTTGAACACTACAGAGCTTCACAACTGAGCCTAGTCTATGGATTCGCGAATTCTGGGGAAGGGGCGGATCCGGCAAGCTTTTTTAATACTAGGCTCAGTTCCACCGGATTGGACATGAGCAACCCATGTGACTGCTGTACCCGCTCACCGTACGAGAAGAGGCGTTCAGGTAAGCAATCAACGCCTATTTTGGCGTTGTTCTGGCAACAAAAAAAAAAAGCTGGCAGGCCAACACTTTCTGAGTGGCCCTGTGGGGCATGTCTTCCTTTTGGCACTAGTGCCATTCTGGACATGCTCAAGGATGAACAATGCTGCCTGGCCTGAAAGAATTTCTCCTCCTGGTGAATTCCTAGGAAGGGCTAGAGAATCAAGTCAGTTGCTGCCACGACTTCAAGAAGCAATCAGGCGCCACACCTCTCTAGGCCTGTTTACAATCCTAGTTTATATAGAAAAGTCTGGCACTCAGGAAGGGCAAGGTTAGCATGCTCCCAGCTGTGCCCTGCGCTGCCTCCGCAACCTTACGGATGTGGGCTCAGCTGCAGCCCGTATGACCTGAAGAACTGTGGGGAGCCTCCCCCATGTTGCACCCCCCTTACCAGCCTTCACCTGTACCTCTGCACCATTTTTGAGTGTCCAGCTTAGCAGGCTGCCCCCATCCCTATTGCATCTCTAATGGTGATGGCTTTGGTAGAATCTGGCAGCATGGAGGCACGGACAAAGGCTGGGAGAGGTTGCAATATGTAGGGGGTTGAACCAGCTGCCCTAAGCCAACAGAGGCAGCACATTGTGCAACTGGGAGCATGCTAACATTGTCCACCCTGAGTGCCAGACTCTACTGTTGCCATCGCACTGGCTCACCTCCAACTGGCTGCTGAGCTAGGAGGCAACAGCCATTCTCCTCTTGTGATGGAGTGGGCAATGTGGTCCTTCGCTTTGCTAGATCTCATTGGTTCATGCTGAGCACTGCCTTCTTCAGGAGTTCCATCCCTTTTGCAGGGCAGGCAAGAGCTCAGAGACGCGCTGAAATTCCACCATTTTTGACTTGGGAGATAAATTGCCCGAGACCTCAGACTCAAGGGGACCTGTGGTTAATACTTTCGTCTGACTTGGCAGTTTAAGGGAGGTGGTGGTAGCTGAAAGTGATGAGAGAGAGGGGGGAGGGAGAGAGATGGAGAACGAAATACCTGGTGAGAGACTGCATGGTTTCTTTCCTTTCTCTCTCTTTGCTGCTTGCCTAGTTTAATGATCTGATTAGATTAGAGTGGTTGAGGCTATTATTAGATGAGCACTCAACATCTCAATTGTCAAAATGCAAACCAGTTTGAAACTACAACATGTTGTAATGTCTCAGAAACGGCCAGGCACCAGCTTCTTGCCACATTCTTAGTCCACCCCTCTCCCGATTAGGATCAAAGTTATAAAATGCTCAAAAATATTAACAAAATTAAGTATGACTGGGGTGTTTAAGCGATGCCTTACTTTATTTGGCTTCGTACTGTCCCCTGCAACAGTTTTAGGCACAGTAAACATATTGGTCTTTCCTCGTCTCCCACCATAGTCACAGTGAAGCCAAGCACAGTGAAGCCAAGCACGACAAATGGGCCTACCAGAGATTGGGAAATGGGTTGTTTCAGGCCTCCTGGGGCGGTGGGAGAGGCTATTTTCGCCGTCCCCAGGCATTGAATTATGAGTGTGGTGTAACTCATGCAAGCACAATAACACACGCACATGCGCTTTCGCACTCGAGGGAAAAAAAGGTTCACCATCACTGCTCTAAGATATTCTTGCTTCTAGTGGGTCAATTGACATGCTGCAAGTATTTTGGTAGCTCTTTCCTTAAATCTCCCAAAATAATGGCCAGTGAATCAGGGTATTTCGCTTCAGCCTCCATAATTTGTATTGTAATGCATACTGCATGAGATTGACCTTGGAGACCACTTGCTTCAACTGGTTCAGGCAGGCATTTATGGGCATGCTTTGTATGTCCATATGATACCTCTTCTCTCAGAGCTGATTTTAGCCTTACTCCAGAAAAAGAGTATAACCAGGAATACTAGCTCTATCTTTATAGTAAGGATTTTAAAAGAATTTTGCACGTTTGAAGAGACACCCCCCCCCCAAATCCTTCACTTTTACTATCCCAAAAATAAGGCAGGGCCCTTTCTAAGTTAACTGTTCTCCCAGACCTTCATCTAGGATGGTTGATGCTCCTTTGAGGGATGTTAGTTGTTGGTAAGATGTTTTGAAGTTTGCAATTTTGCTCTTCTTTTGTCTTGAGTCTCATTTATTGGCTGTTGTTTCTCTGTTTTTTAAAAAACATTTAGTGTATTGTGATCTATCCAGATTCAGAAGTTGGGCAAAATTTATGTTCTTACTTTTGATTGACATCTAGATAAGAATTTTTAAGTATAAATCTAGTTTATAAAAGGAATTGTTCCATGTGGATGCTATATTTGACCATGTACTAACTAAAATTAAGATGCTAAAAGGCAACTAAACAATTACAGTAGGCTTTTATTACTAGAAAACATATCTACCAATAGTTATTTCTAATTTGTGCCTTTCAAATATTGCCTTTAAAATGTCCACCCTTTAAGCAGAACTTTAAATATCAGTAATGTTTCCAAATGTAAAATAATGCACTTGGGGAAAAGGAATACCTCAATCTGAGTATTGTATTGGCAGTTCAGTGTTGGCAAATACTTCAAAAGAAAAGGATTTAGGGGTAGTGATTTCTGACAGTCTCAAAATGGGTGAACAGTGCAGTCAGGCGGTAGGGAAAGCAAGTAGGATGCTTGGCTGCATAGCTAGAGGTATAACAAGCAGGAAGAGGGAGATTATGATCCCACTATATAGAATGCTGGTGAGACCACATTTCGAATACTGTGTTCAGTTCTGGAGACCTCACCTACAAAAAGATATTGACAAAATTGAACGGGTCCAAAGACGGGCTACAAGAATGGTGGAAGGTCTTAAGCATAAAACGTATCAGGAAAGACTTAATGAACTCAATCTGTATAGTCTGGAGGACAGAAGGAAAAGGGGGGACATGATCGAAACATTTAAATATATTAAAGGGTTAAATAAGGTCCAGGAGGGAAGTGTTTTTAATAGGAAAGTGAACACAAGAACAAGGGGACACAATCTGAAGTTAGTTGGGGGAAAGATCAAAAGCAACATGAGAAAATATTATTTTACTGAAAGAGTAGTAGATCCTTGGAACAAACTTCCAGCAGACGTGGTAGATAAATCCACAGTAACTGAATTTAAACATGCCTGGGATAAACATATATCCATTGTAAGATAAAATACAGGAAATAGTATAAGGGCAGACTAGATGGACCATGAGGTCTTTTTCTGCCGTCAGACTTCTATGTTTCTAAGATTGGGAAATACTGACATACTGTATATAATTAACATTTAAATTATCAAATTAACTTTGGGGGGGAGGGCAGTGTTACATTTAATTATAGGATGAATATGGGACCCAGGAAAAAAGCCCCCCCCCCTTTTTATGGCACCTTCCATCTGCAACATCAGTTCCCCCAGTGTTTACACTTGTTCTAATCCTTGGCCTTTTAATAAGGCCTGTTGTCCCAAATGTGTGGCTAAGTGTTTATCATGTGTTAATTATATTTTGGGTGTTTTGTTTTATCTTGACTGCCATATATGTTATTTACTGATTTATTATAAAATACAATGTTTCATTTTAAAACATTGTTAGATGCCCAGAATCTGACATTTGAGATGGGCTTACATTCACTCTATAAACTAAATGAGTAAATATATAAAGAGAGAGAAAGAGAGAGAAAGAGAGAGAGAGAGATGCACAAAATCAAGAACTTCACGTTTGTTACAGGCTCTGATTATGGAACAATGCAGTACCTGCCCTTGTTACAATTTAACAGAGGCCTTAAAGTGCAAGTAGTCCTTGACTTACCACCAAAATTGAGCCCAAAATTTATGTTCCTAAGTGAAACATTTGTTAAATGCCTTTTGCCCATTTTACAACTTTTCTTGCCACTGTTGTTAAGTGAATCATTGCAATTGTTAAGTAAGTAACATGGTGGCTATAAAGTGAATGAGTTTGGCTTCCCTGTTGACTTTGCTTGTCAGAAGATGGCAAAAGATGATCTCATGACCTCAGGACACTGCAACCGTCATAAACATGAACCAGTTGCCAAGCATCTGAATGTTGATCATGTGACTATGAGGATGCTGCAAAAGTGTGAAAAATGGCCGTAACTTTATTTCAGTGCCATTGTAACTTTGAACAGTCATTAAATGAACTGTTGTAAGTCAAGGACTACCTGTATCCATTTTATTCATACCTTTAAAGTTTTTAATCATATATATTTGTGGGTTGCCTAGGTCATTAATAAAAATGATTGGTATATAGCATTTTAAAATAAATACAATAACTTATTGTAGATGTGAATGGAAATATTATTACAAAATATATTTTGCTTTAAGTAGTTCCAATGCACTATTTACATCACTTGATTTTTAAAATTTAGAATATTACCAGTCTTTGTGGGTTGCTACTCAGTTCTGGTATGATTTCAGGATAAAGTTGATAATTCAGCTGCTAAGAATTTTTCACAAGAGATAATTTCTTCTTTTCCCTGTTCCTCACTGTATGAAATAAACTTGGAAGTCTGGTAGCACCTTTAAGAGTAACCAAGTTTATTAAGTCATAAGCTAGTGTGAGCTACTACTCTGTTTATATTTATTTTATTTTCACAGATTGACAAAACCTTCACCCCAATCTCCGATGTAGTTACTCTGCTCTAAAATTATATTTATGATAACCATGACTTATTTATGCTTTTTTCAAGTTTAAATCTCCAAAACAATGTTTGCATAAAATATTTCCATAAAACGTACTGTAATTTAGCACATCTTTAAAAGACACAGTATAAAAAGATGAGGTACTCACAATAGTAGCATTTTTCTACACTGCCAACTAGAGATGCTTCTAATGATTTAGATAATGGAAATTTATTGACTTACTGCCCTCTTCTGCCATGCTGGGGACAGTTTTTGCCAACTAACTATAAATCTTGGGTGAAAACATTATTGCTGTTCTGGCATCTGTTAGAGAAAAGAAAGCTTCTCATTTCAACTTGTGATGCTTTTTTTGTTGTTGTTCAAGGATAGCCAGTATCTAGTGGGTATTTGTTACCCCAATACAAAACATGTGATTTAAGAAGAAAGGAAATCAGGATGGGAAAAAATGTAGCAACTTCTCTTCTGCACATTGTCCCACAGTTACAAAGTGTAAAGTATAGTGTCTTGTGATATACCTCTCCTTTGTATGAAATTGCTAAGACACTAGATAAAGTAATATTATTTTGTAATGCTCACATTATGACAAGTTACAAATGATTTGCAGTTTTTCTTCAAAATAAACTTAACTCATAATAAACACATCCCTGGAAACATTTTTTTTAAATTCCAGAAACAAATTCTTAAAATAAAGCTCCAAAAACTTATCCAGTCTTAAAACTTGCAAAAAAACAACAACCGCCAACCCAAAACTTTCAGCAGCATATTTACTATAACTTACTCTACACGTGATGCAATACATGTACTAGGTTGTTGTGATTAGCCTTTGAGTCTTAATCCCCCATATTGTTGTTATTGAGTGATCCACATTCATAAACCATTACGGGGTCTGCCCTATACAGATATTAGTAGTCCTGCTCTTTAGGAAATTCTGATTGTATTCTTCTTTTGGAGATACAGTGGTACCTCTACTTAAGAATGCCTCTACTTAAGAACTTATCTACATAAGAACCGGGTGTTCAAGATTTTTTTGCCTCTTCTTAAGAACCTTTTCTACTTAAGAACCCGAGCCTGGAAAACTTTCTCAGGAAATTTGAGAGCGGCACAAAGGCCTGGCCAGTTTCCTGCCATTCCCCCTGGGTTTCTCTCTCTGGCGCAGTATATGGGAGGCAGCCTTGCGCCGGGTGTATGGGAGGCGATGCTCCTCCTTGCCGCCTCAGTCTTTTTTTTTTTAAGCCTTAAAGATTTGATTTTTTTTAAATTCACCTCACCTTCTTCCTTCGGCAGCAACTGTCCTCCTCTTCTTCATCCTCTTCCTCCCACCCAAATTCTGCACTTTTATTTCTTTCATAATGGGTTTGTACTCATTACTGTATTTGGTTTTATATTGATTCCTATGGGAAGAATTTCTTGTACTTTCTACTTAAGAACCTGTTCACGGAACAAATTGTTCTTAAGTAGAGGTACCACTGTATTTCGATCAATTATACTAATTTAATCATTATTTTGTATAATCATATTTATTGTAGTCTTCGCACATGTTTTTAGCAAACCAAATATCTCAAGAATTTAAGATGTTGGTGTATTAGGCCTGTTTTTCCATTTGTGCTGTTTAAACAAAAGACTATAATGGGGGTGAAACTCGCAGCCATGGCTACCCCTGGTTTAGTGAAGTGGGGGGGAAAGTCGTGATACCAGACGTGTCATTGTGAGTTTGATACCCCTACTTTATAATATATGCAGTGTATTCCGAATAATTCTAGGAGTAGGATACAAATATAAAAAATGAAATAAAGATTCTAATGGTAGAATGTTTTCAGTCCTTACTTAAACAGTGGAGAGAATGAAAGGCTGGCTTTGTCTCAGTAAAATTCCTGTATCTTCTCAAAATAATACTTCAGCAAAATGTATTTTTAGAATAGAATAGAATAGAATAGAATTCTTTATTGGCCAAGTGTGATTGCACACACAAGGAATTTGTCTTTGGTGCATATGCTCTCAGTGTACATAAAAGAAAAAGATACATTTGTCAAGAATTATGAGGTACAACACTTAATGATTGTCATAGGGGTCAAATAAGCAATGAAGAAACAATCAATATTAATAAAAATCTTAAAGATACAAGCCACAAGTTACAGTCATACAGTCATAAGTGGAAGAAATGGGTGATAGGAATGATAGGAAAAAACTAGTAGTAATAGTAGTGCAGACTTAATAAATAGTTTGACAGTGTTGAGAGAACAGTGTTTTTATTATGGATACGGTAATACGGATAGCCCTCACTTAATGACCAATCACTTAATACTGGCTTGAGATTACAGTGGACCCTCAGAAAGCACTTATTAGCTAGTTCTAGAGTACCAGCAGAGACACACAACCCTACGTGGGGTCACTTTGGATGCTTAGCAACTGGCTCTCTTTTACAGCCAATTGATGCATTTCATGGTCATCTGACAATTTCCAGCAAAAAATGCTCATAGGAAGGCATTCACTGACTTAATGTCCATGGTGTTCATTTAATGATTGGCACATTCTCTTTACCACTATGGCATTAACTACTACTACAAAAAAGGTTGCAAAATCATGTCACATGGGTGCCTCAACTTACAACCATCCTGATTTACAAGGAAAAGTCCAGACTCCAGGACTAACTATACCGTATATTCTTACCTGCCAAAAAGACGTTACCTGATTCCTTTTCATTTTTAAATACTGTAACATATATTCTTACTACTGGTCCTCTACAACTTGTACATCAACTTTCAAATAGAATAGAATAGAATATAGAAAATTGAATATAGAATAGAATAGAATATAGAAAATAGAATAGAATATAGAGTATAGAATAGAATATAGAAAATAGAATAGAATATGGAGAATAGAATAGAATAGAATATAGAATAGAATATAGAAAATAGACTAAACAATGCTGTCTGGCGGGACCCAGGGGAAGAGCCTTCTCTGTGGTGGCCCCTACCCTCTGGAACCAACTCCCCCCAGAGATCAGAATTGCCCCCACCCTCCTTGCCTTTTGTAAGCTCCTTAAAACCCACCTCTGTCGTCAGGCATGGGGGAATTGAGATATTCCCTTCCCCCTAGGCTTATAAAATTTATGCTTGGTATGTCTGTATGTATGATTGGTTTCTTAAATTAGGTTTTTTTAAATTTAACTTAAACTTAAATATTACCGTAGATTTGTTTATATTGTCTTATTATTGTTGTTAGCCGCCCCGAGTCTACAGAGAGGGGCAGCATACAAATAAGTAAGTAAGTAAGTAAGTAAGTAAGTAAGTAAGTAAGTAAGTAAGTAAGTAAGTAAATAAATAGAATAATATAAAGAATATAGAAAATAGAATAGGATAGAATAGAATTCTTTATTGGCCAAGTGTGATTGGACACACAAGGAATTTGCTACCATTATGGACAGAGTTCTATGTTTGGATCTGAGGGAAGACAGTATATCAAGAATGTATTCACAATAAACGTTCCCATAATAGAAGCTTGAAAAGATGACCGACCTCCAGGAACAGGTCCCATTTCTGCACCAGCCCCTTTTAGTGTAACTGTCCAGTGTCATCTTCCATATTTTCATATACAGTACTGTATGTTGGATTTACGAAAAGATTACTGTAATACCTTATTTGGCCACTTCTGAGGACATCCAGCAGATCCTAAATTTTACCTTCCTGGGGTTCCAAATATGGGTTGGATGAGCCACACATTCTTGTCTCGGCTTCTTGGTGGTGTGAAGTAATTGAGTGGGAAGTAGCAATCTCAGCCACATAATTGCCACCCATACTTGCAGGTTCATTCTCTAAAGCCGCAGTTCCCAAGCTTTGCTTTCAAGTATGTCTGCGCCGAATGGAAAATGAAACGCACCGCGCCGTTAATGTGTCCATAGAGGCGACAAAATGCCGTTTCCACAAACGTTTCCTCACAACCAACCGCTAGCGTGCCGTAAACTCGCTTTCCCATTACCGACCGAAGTGCGCTTAACCGGCGCTGCCTCTTTAAATACTCGATCTCTTGACTAGAGGGCGGTGCCTGCTACTCTTTTTTTTTTTTAATGCGCCTTTGAGGGAGGTAGGCACGCACGCACGCACGCACGCTCCACCCGCATAGCCCGCTTGTCTCGCGCGCCTCCCTTTTGCGCGCGCTCTCTCGCCCCTTCCTTATTGGCTTGGCTTTGTCAGCTGACCCCGTGTTATTTCCTGCGTGTGTGTGTCTCTGTGAGGGGAGAATGGAGAGAGAAACCTTCGGTCTGTTACTGCGGAGCCGCTTCCGGACAGAAGCCGATCCCGGCTGCCCCACGCGTCACTGAAAAAAAAAAAATTGTCCACTCCGCGCTCCCCTCCGTGGGGAGGGGGGGAGCGGGGAGGAGAACGAGGCACTTGGGTAATGACTTCCATACGTTTAAAGCCGTCCTGCGGGCCTTGGTGGAAGGGGCGGGGTGGGAGAAGGAGACGGGGCCAGGCAGTTTCTGGGCCGCGGCACCTGGGTCTCCTTCCCCCAACCTGTATATATACTGTTTATATAGATGCTTGGACCAGGAACGTGGGCTACTAAGAGAGGAACACCCAGAGTGGGTGGGAAGTGGGGAGGTCGGCAGAAAGTCCTTTATTCCAGCTAAATCCGCCCCTCGGGAGTTCCTGTACAGACCTTTCAGTTCCCTGTCATACTTCCGCGCTTGGTTCCTTAACGTGTGTACATCTCGCGAAGAAGAAAGGGGTCTGAGAGGAAAAGCATAAGGACGGGATTCAAAGGTTTGACGTGGGAGGGAAGAATAGTGAAATAGCCTTTCTTTCAATGGTTGAGTTTCATTACTTTTACTAATATTCCTCCCCCAAGCAATATTTATTTATTTACTTACTTATTTATTTACTTATTTATTGGATTTATGTGCTGCCCCTCTCCAAGGACTCGGAGCGGCCTTAGTCTTATGCACCAGTTGTAAGTTAAGTACATAGAATAGAATAGAATTTGTCTTGGTGCATATGCTCTCAGCATACATAAAAGAAAATATAGATTTGTCAAGAATCATGTGGTACAACACTAAATGATTGTCATAGGGGTCAAATAAGCAATGAAGAAACAATATTAATAAAAATCTTAGGATACAAGCAACAAGTTACAGTCATACAGTCATAAACTTTCGTAAACTTCTTAAAACCCACCTTTGCCGTCAGGCATGGGGGAACTGAGACATCTCCCCTTGCCTATGTAGTTTTATGTATGGAATATTTGTGTGTATGTTTTTATATAAGGTTTTTTTTAGGTTTTTAATGTAAAATTGTTATTTTAGACTTAATATTAGATTTTATCACTGCTGTGAGCTGCCCCGAATCTGCAGAGAGGGGTGGCATACAAATCTAATAAATAATAATAATAATTGAGAGGAAATGGGTGATAGGAATGATGAGAAAAAAACCAGTAGTAATAGTAGTGCAGACTTAGTAAATAGTCTGACAGTTTTGAGGGAATTATTTGTTTAGTAGAGTGATGGTGTTCTGGGAAAAAACTGTTCTTGTGTCTAGTTGTCTTGGTGTGCAGTGCTCTGTAGCAACGTTTTGAGGGTAGGAGTTGAAACAGCTTGTGACCAGGATGCGGGGGATGCAGAAGTTAAGTACTTGTGTGTATTACTTATAATTGTGGATGTTTTGATAATGGTATTTAAATGGTATTTAGTATTTAAAAAATACTAACTTCAAAAATAGTTTACCCTTCACATTTAGTTGCCTAGCTCAACCATTTTGAACCTCAGATCTGGTGCTTTACAGCGCCTCTAAGTGATTTACAAAGTCAGCATGTTGCCCCTAACAATCTGGGTCCTCATTTTACCAACCTCAGAAGGATGGAAGGCTGAGTCAATCTTGAGCCGGTGAGGATCGAACTGCTGGCAGTCAGTAGGATTAGGCTTCAATACTGCACTCTAACCACTGCACCATTATGGCTGCTACTGCTGTTGTTACTACTACTATTATTATTATTACTATTACTATTACTATTATTACTTTATTTAACACTTAACACTTTTTAAAATGTTCAGTTGACCGAGTTTAATGAATAAACATGAAACTCAGTCAACTGAACATTTAAAAAAGTGTCACAAATACAACTAACTGGTGCTAATGGTTGCTACGGGTTGCTAAATATCTTTTTAAAATACATTATGTCCTGAGTAGTGCAGTTTTTTTGCAGTTCCTTTCGTGTTATTGCAGGAAGCTGCAATTTCTTGATGTGCTTTGTGGAATTCTTGGACATGGTGCCAAGTACTTCATGACACTGGGTATCACTGTTACATGTTTCATCCATAGTGTGTAGTTTTGATGGCCAGGTCACAATATTTTGTAATTTTTTCCAGTTCTTTTTCTTTGACTCTGGCATCTTCTGATACAACGATACCAATAAACTGTACACTTCAGCCCTAGATATCTGTGATATCTGGCATGTTGTGTTTCAAATGGCTATCTGTATTCGAAAATCCCCCAAGATTTTCACTGTCTCATTTTCAGTAACTTTTTAAACTTTGTTCTCCCATAACTTTTCAGATACAGATACATCATATTTTTAATGTAATGATCAGTGGACTAATTAAGCAACTCGATCATATCTAGCTTTGTAATCAGTTTGTGTGATTTTGCTGCTGCGCTCACACATTAAGTGTGAAATAGTTTCAACTTCGTTGTTGCAAAGTCAGCAGTTTGGATTGTTGGTGGATTTTTGTATCTTTGTTTTCATGGCATTAGTTTGTAATTGTTTGGTGGTGTTATTGTTGATGTTATTATTATTACCCTGTTTCCCCCAAAATAAGACATTCCTGATAATAAGCCCAATTGGGCTTTTGAATTCATGACAATAAGACCAAGCACTTATTTCAGGGTTCAAAAAAAAAAAGATAGGGTATTATTTTCAAGGAAACACAGTATTGTTGTTGTTGTTATTATCATTCCATTTTATAAAAATATTAAAATACATTGCTCAAAAAAATAAAGGGAACACTCAAATAACACATCCTAAATCCAAATGAATGAAATATTCTCATTGAATACTTTGTTCTGTACAAAATTGAATGTGCTGACAACAAAATGAAATTGATTGTCAATCAGTGTTGCTTCCTAAGTGGACAGTTTGATTTCACAGAAGTTTGATTTACTTGGAGTTATATTCTGTTGTTTAAGTGTTCCCTTTATTTTTTTTTGAGCAGCATATATACTCCCTTTGGTGAATGTAATATGACACTTTAATTGTAGGTACTGTAGTTATATATTTGAGAACATAATTCCCAATGGCAAACTATCATAAGCAAAGTGTGGCTTCAGTTTCTGTTCAGCCATGAAGCTGTCAGTGGTAAGTTTGCCATACCTATCTTGCAGTGATTATAGTTGGTGTTTATAATTGAACTTGAATTTCTTAATGAAAAGCAGAATATTACTATACAGTGATCCCTCGATTATCGCGAGGGTTACATTTCAAGACCTCTCGCGATAATCGATTTTCCGCAGTATAGTGGTGCGGAAGTAAAAACACCATCTGCGCATGCGCGCCCTTTTTCCATGGCCGCGCATGCGCAGATGGTGGAGCCGGGGAGCGATGAAAGTGCGGAAGCCGACAAAGATTGCTTTGAATGTCGGCTGCCCCCGCGCCCCCCAGCGCATCCGGCGCCCTCGCCGCTACCGCCCGCTCGCCCGCCTGCCCGATCCACCCCTCTCACCGGCTTTCGGACACGGGTCCTCCTGCAGCAGCGCTGCCGAGCAGATCAGCTGCTGGGCGGCCGAAGAAACCTTCCCTGGGTCTTCCCCGCCGCCCACGCAAAGGGGAAACCCCGATCTTCGGCTCCTCGCTGCTGCCCGCCCACCCGCCGCTCGAGAGCAAGAGGGGGAGAGATAGAGAAAGAGAGAGAAGAAAAGAAAGAGATGAGAGAGGGAGGAAGAGAGTGTGAGAGAGGAAGAAGCAAGGTAGAGAAAGAGAGAGAGAAAGAAAGATGAGAAAGGAAGGAAGAGAGTGACGTCATCGGGTGGGAAAAACCGCGGTATAGCAAAAAAACCGTGGAGTATTTTTTAATTAATATTTTTTTGAAAAACCGTGGTATAGCGTTTCGCGATAATCGAGATCGCGAAAATCAAGGGATCACTGTACAACTTACATACCATATATTTTGTAGGTAACACTGCAGTTTTTGAGGAACTGACTACTTGATCTTGCATGATGAGGTCTTCAGCAGTTTTCTTGGCCCTTTTTCACTTAGCCACATCATCTGCCAATTTCCTGAGTTCTCCTGGAGCACATAGTATTTTCCAAAAATTATTTATTCTTTCCTTTTTTGGATTTTGAGTAACCTAAAGCAGTATAATATGATTCACATTTTCCATCTGAGTAAGAAAGTCTGTGAACCCACTAAGGTCCAGAAGCAATTTGTAAAGGAGACAGACATTAGAGAATTCTTGGTGACCTGGGTGTCGCCTCCTGAGGGGTGGGGGACAGGATCACTGTCATTATCAGTAGTTTACTCTTTTTCCACATTGAGAGGTATCCATTACTTCCTCCTTGCCTATCCCTAGTTTACTTAACAGGTTTCAGCTAGATTGAAACCTATTAAGGTTTGTCTTTCTTCTAGATAAAGAATTAGCAGAGAGAGCAAGACTAAGAATCAGTTCATACAGTAGCTTTAAACCACCTTGATTCCCTGTGGCAATGTTAGCTATGCATTTTGACTCCACTGTTATGGAAAGTCTGTTCCTATCAGAAATATTGTTGCTGTTACCACTGAGACACTAAATAGCTAGCTTAAAACTAGAGACTTCAAAACAGGAGGCTGAGAAGTAATTGTAGTGTATTGTTGCTGTTTGTTTGTTTACATTTATATGCTGCCCATCTCCTTGCGGACTCAGGGCGGCAAACATAATAATAATAATAATAATTATTATTATTATTATTTAATTATTTATTAGATTTGTATGCCGCCCTTCTCCGAAAACTTGGGGTGGGCTGATACAAAAAGGTACAAAAGTTAAAACCCCATAATAAAAAATATTCATCCATCAATCATTCAACAGTCATTTAGCACTTAGGCCAGAGCAGATGGTGCTCAAAAGTCCTCCCAGGCCTGGCAGCAAAGGCGTGTTTTTAGGGCCTTTCAGAAGGCCAGGAGAGGAGGCAGTGCGAATCTCCAGGGGAGGCTGGTTCCAGAGTGCTGGAGCCACCACAGAGAAGGCCCTCCCCCAGCGTCCCACCAATCGTTATTGTTTGACTGACGGGAGATGGAGGAGGCCGTCTCTGGGATCTGATCGGTCATTGGGATGTGTGAGGCAGAAGACGGGCCTGTAAGTAATCTGGTCCTAAGTCATATAGGGCTTTATAGGTAATGACCAACACCTTGAATTGTGCTCGGAAATCAACAGGAAGCCAGTGCAACTCACAGAGTGTTGGAGTTACATGGGTGTATTTAGGAGCACCCATGACAGCTCACGTGGCTGAGTTCTGGATTAACTGAAGTCTCTGAACGCTCTTCAAGGGTAGCCCCATGTAGAGTGCATTGTAGTAATCAAGCCTCGAGGTGATGAGGGCGTGGGTGAATGTGAGTAAATATACTCCCTGTTCTAAGTAGAAAATGATAACGTTCATTTTTTTTGTGGTTAGCTGGAGGTGGTCTTTATTTTAACATGAGGTTGGTTCTGTTTTTCTGCATAGGTGTGCTTTGACTTGTTGAATCCTGGTGACAGGATTTGAAATTTTCTTCATAGGGCTTCAGAAATAGTTTGCCATTGCTTGCTACCTAGGGCTAAGAGGGAATGACTGGGTAAAGGTCACTTTCAGCTGGCTTTGTGCCTAAGAAAGGACTAAAACTCCTGGTCTCCTGATTTCTAGCCTGCAGCCATAATCACTCTTAAATTTTCCTAGAAAATATATGTTGCTGAATATTTTCTATTTGTAATTTTTCATCTGTATAGTAATATAAGTTTCTGTATTTTCTAGGTTTTGCCCATGTAGAGGGAATCCTTGTTTATCAGATATTTGTTCATTGCAGTATTTTAAAGGTATTTTCTCTGATGTTTTAGTTACTACATAACTGTGTAGTCCGTAAATTATTTTTATTGTTATAGGTAGTATTTGATTTATGACCACAGTTGGGACTGGAATCTCAGTTATTGAGGGAAGTGGGATACCCATGTAACCACTTTAGTGCAGTGACCATAATCGCAGAACTTCCAGTTGCAGTTGTTAAGCAATTTCTCAGATTGTTAAATTGGATGGAGTGAAAGGTTGTTTGCTAGGAGGATTTCAGTTTCATGTGAATCTGAAAATCTGAAATCATCCTGGCAGACAGGTTTTCACGCTCAACATTTCTGTAGCCCATCAAAGGATTTTTTCCTCCATGCATGGAATGGAAATCCTTCATGAGACTGCAGGAATGGAGCTGAAATTACCAAACATCTGAACTGCAGTCATATGATGGGTGTATGATGTTTTATGTCAGTCAGGTGTTAAGACACTTTCTGAGGCTCTTAACTTTGGGCGGTCGAGGACTACCAGTATGTGAAGGATTGGGAAACTTGGATTTCATATTTGCCAACATTCCCAGTAAAATATGGCCTACCTATTTCACAGAAGCACACAATCAACTCAGGCATGTTTTGTCCGGTCAATATGGACCAGATTTTTTGGTTGCTTCCAAGAAACCTGAAGTGCTTTTGTTTTTGAGGAGTCGATGTCTAAAACTTAGTCCTTATTATATTTCTATCAAAAATGAAAGAATAGTTCCAGAGTTGATATAACAGCATTTAATTTTCTACTTTAAAGAATTGAATATTATATAGTGATTGCTGGTCTTAAAAATAATTAAATTGGTTGCAGTGGATTTAAGTTTAAAATTGATTAATCATAGTTTTTTATTTCGAGTCTACACCCCAAAGAATTGCCATGTAATTTTCTTGATTGTCAGTATAAAAAATATAAGTCATTGACTCATGATTTGAAAATCTTTTTGAAATAACATACCTTGTTTCCCCCAAAATAAGACACCCCCTGATAATAAGCCAAATCTGGCTTTTGAGTGCATGACAATAAGGCCAAGCGCTTATTTCAGGGTACAAAAATATAAGATAGGGTTTTATTTTCGGGGAAACACCGTATTAATGTAACTAGATTTGTAGATTTTTTTTTAATGTTAAAGATATTAATGTTGTGTTGAATTATTCCATAATCACACATATACAAACGTGTGGATGTAGGTGCAAGGGCAGCAACATGATAGAGATTTTATAATTAATCTTAAAACTGAAACTTACTGTGAAATAATAGAATAGAATAAAATTCTTTATTGGCCAAGTGTGATTGGACACACAAGGAATTTGTCTTTGGTGCATATGCTTTCAGTGTACATAAAAGGAAATATACATTTGTAAGAATCATGAGGTACAACACTTAATGATTGTCATAGGAGTCAAATAAGCAAGGAGGAAACAATATCAATAAAAATCTTAAAGATACATGCAATAAGTTGTGGTCATAGAGTCATAAGTGGGAGGAAATGGGTGATAGGAATGATGAGAAAAAACTAGTAGTAATAGTTGTGCAGACTTAGTAAATAGTTTGACAGTGTTGAGAGAATTATTTGTTTAGTAGAGTGATGGTGTTTTGGGGAAAAACTGTTCTTCTTTCTAGTTGATTTGGTATGCAGTGCTCTGTAGCGACGTTTTGAGGGTAGGAGTTGAAACAGTTTATATCCAGGATGCGAGGGGTCAATAAATAGTTTCAACGCCCCTTTTTGACTCGTGCAGTGTACAGGTCGTCAATGGAAGGCAGGTTGGCAGCAATTTTTTTTTCTGCAGTTCTGATTATCCTCTGAAGGCTGTATCGGTCTTGTTGGGTTGCAGAACCTAACCAGACAGTTATAGAGGTGCAGATGACAGACTCAACGATTCCTCTGTAGAACTGTATCAGCAGCTCCTTGGGCAGTTTGAGCTTCCTCGGTTGGCGCAGAAAGAACATTCTTCGTTGTGCTTTTTGGATGACGTTTTTTATGTTAGGTAACCATTTTAGATCTTGAGATATGATAGAACCTAGAGATGTGAAGGTCTCTACTGTTGATACTGAGTCATCTAGTATTGTGAGAGGTGGTAGGATGAGGTATAAATACCTTGATGTTTATTCTTGTTCAGTTTTTTTACCAGTGATAATTATTTATTTATTGGAGGTTTTTTTTTCTTTTTCATGTGTAGATAATGCGCTAGATCTGTTTGCTGACATGATATGTCCAAAACAGTACTATCAGAGAGATATGAAATGATAGAGAATTATGACATAAGCTTATTTTGAGAACGGATCATCCCAAACAAACAATAGAAGTCCGTGTGATCAATCTTACAGAGTACTCATTTAATATTAGAGCGTGCAAGTACTGATAAAAGGGTATCATCTAATTTTTATTAAAACATTAAATTATGATATTGCAATAACTTTTGTTCAAAAATGAAAATTGTAGTACACTAGTAACTTGAAATTGTAGTATACTAATAAGACAGTATTTTCTACTTTTGCATATTCATTTTTAACTTTTTTGCTGGAGGTTTGAAATTTGAAGCTTCTATGGGGACTAGGATCTTTACCATTTAGTATACTGGTTTATTTCTTGGTTTGGTGTATTTCAATTTCCCCCCCATTTTCTATATTATTTAAAATTGAGGAAGAGGAAAGATTGGGGAGAGGAGGAAATTTTTACTTGCTAAATGTTATTGGGTTCCTAGATCTTATATCTAGATAGTTATGTTGCAGATAGATAATTTTGGGGAAGAAAACTGTCCCAGGACTATTTTGGGATTCTTAAAAATAAAATATAGACTTAGCACTCAAAAAATTTAATTCCTAAAGTTTTTTTCATGATGAATAACAACTAAAGTCTTGAAAACTGTTAGTTTTAGAAAACATATGACAAAGATAGATAATGTTAACACATATTCTTGAGTACTCAGGTATTTGGGCTCTAGAGTAGGTTTAGTTGTGCATTCCAGGAATTTGAATCATAATAAAAGAGGTTTTATATGTTTTTTAAAAATATAATATCTTCCATGTGTATCTATTAATTAACCATGTGTGATTGATAGACTCTTGATAAAGGAAATAATCTTTGGTTTTTTTTATCATTTATAGTTATTCCTTTATACTAGTGATGGTGAACCTTTTTGGATTTATGTGCCCAAAATGGGGGGGGGGCGCATACTTATGTGTCCACATCCATAATTTCATGCATCCCTCCCCCTCCCAGCACATGATGGCACACCGGTTTTTCTCTTTCCCCAGACTTCAGAGCCTTTCTAGGAGCCTGGGGAGGGCAAAATTGGCTCCCCTCCCCGGAGGCCAGAAATGGCCGATTCTCCATAATGATTGGAACTAACTTCCAAGAGTGGAATAATACCGTCCCTTCAGCCAATGAGGACTGAGTCTGTCAAATTGTATATCTTCATCCTCCTGCCTTAATTTCCCCTCTTTGACTTAGTCCTCAGCCTATGCAGAATGCGTGTTTCTCATTCTTATTCTTCAGAGGTGTTTTTTTTAATTGGTCATTGAGTTTCTTCTTCCCTGCCTCATTTTCCTTCCAGCCTAGATATGGCAGACAGGGGCAACTGCAAACTTAAAAGCCACTCTACCAAGACCCCAAAAAATATTATTTGTTTTTGACCTTGGGAGCTACACACTGAGTCTGTCCATCGTCCTTCATCAAAGAGGGGGAAATTAAGGCAGGAGGATGAAGATCTACAATTTGACAGACTCAGTCCTCATCCCACTCTTGGAAGTTAGCTCCACCCTATGAGAAGAGGTGGATCTGTAAGACCGACACCCCTTTCAAGCTGGGAAACAGGCCATTTCGGGCCTCTGGAGGGATGGGGAAGGCCATTTTCACCCTCCCCAGGTTCTTAGAAAGGCTTTAAAGCCTGGGTAGAGAAAAAAAACTGAACTTCCAGTTCATCTGGAAGTTGGCAAACAGAACATTTCTGGCCTCTGGAGGACTTCCAGGGTGGGAGAAGGCCATTTTCGCCCTCCCCCGGCTCCTAGAAAGGCTCTGGAGCTTGAGGAGGTTAAAAACGGATCTTACCCAGCCTTTCCGGAGGCTTAAAACAGGCTGTTTCCTGATTTCCAGTGGGCCTAGAAGGCCGAAAATCAGTTTGCCAGTGAATGCATGCATTTTGGACTGAGCTTGCGTGCCACCGATATGGCTCCACGTGCCACTTGTGGCAGACGTGCCATAGATTCTCAATCATAGCTCTATACAGCAATAGACCAAGGCAAGAAAATTATCTTTGCTGAAGCTACTTAAAATTACTGAAGTATTTGCAACATTGGTTGCATAAAGAAATATTGCATTGGATAAACCTTCCAGTTTAGGGGATAATTTTTTAAATCAAAATTGGCCAATTTATTGATATAGAATTACTCATTTAACCATGTGTGTTATAATTTGTTGTCTTTTTTTTTTTTTTTTGGTGGCTTGGCGTTCCAGTTTACACATTGCACTAACTCTTACATTCTGATTTGTCATCACATGTTAGGTAAGCTAGTGAGATTTTAAAAGCTAAAGTGTACTTTTCTGATTTCTCTTCATCAATTATAATCAGTTCCTTTTAGTCCCTGTCTTCCCCTTTCCTTCTTTTTTTTTTTGCTTTCTCAAGTTTGTTTATTCTTTTTAATCTCACCTTCATTATTGCTCTCTTTCCTGCATCTTCTTTTCCACCTTTTTATTCCTTCAGGGAAAAAGTGTCACTGATAATAGACTATTGGGAGAATGGTAAAAAGTGTTTTTTCAACCAGTGGCAACAGTGATAAAAGCAGCCATATTAAATCGACATTTCAATAAACAGTAGTAACTGCAAGAATATCACCATTTAAAGCAGTAACGGAAAAAGTCAATAGCATCTACTAGTTGAAGTATGAAGTATGTGTGTAGGTTTAAGGGGAGTAGTAGTGATGTTTAGGGTTCATGTTTTGTGAAAAATATGATCTATATACTTCCTGATTATAAATATTAAAACCTCAAGCAGTCTTCTTGTTTTTATCTTCTCAGTGCTAAATTTTTTAAATAAAATTATTCAGTCTGTTGTAACTTTAGGAAGTATTTATTTGTTCAAGTCTACTTTATCCTTCTAGCTGCTTATAACAATTCAAATATATAAGTCCAACAATGAAACATTTAATGAAGGTACCATAATTGGAACTGGAATTTCCACTGGTAAGCAATAGGATCATAAAAGTGCAACATCAATGATCACATCATTTACCAAGGGGAATTCTGTCACTTCAAATTGTTATTGAAGTGAATCACTGCAGTTAGTTAAACAAAGATATCATATGATCACGACTTCTTGCCAGCTTCCCTTTTGCTTTTGCATGTAGGAAGTTAGCAAACTTCTGATCATGTGATCACAGGATGCAACATCATTGTGAACCAGGTTCCCAGAACGTGATCACATGATTACATGCAATGTAAGTAAGGACCAGTCGTAAATACCACTTGTTCATCTCTGTCATAAATTTGAACAGTTGCTGAATGAATGGTTGTTAAATGAGGATCACCTGTAAATGAATTTTATAAATGACTTTATTATGATGTAACCTATTTTCATTTTGCTTTTTATATATAACATTTAAATTGAAAGCCATCTCGAATATTCACTTTGAACGTTTAAGGTAAAAAAGGCAGAATGTTATTGTGGATAGAAGATGTAAGATTAATCATTGGATCTTTTACTTCTCATAATGTAATTTAATTCATTTATAATTCGTTTAAGCTGGACTTAGACCAGAACTCTTGAATTGTATAAAACAGATGTGGCATATTTTATGCGGATTTTTAAATAGCAATAGCACTTAGAGTTATATACTACTTTAAGAGCTTTACAGCCCTCTCTAAGCAGTTTACATAGTTCACATATTGTCCCTAACAATTTGAGCTCTGATTTTACTCACCTCAGAAGGATGGAAGGCTGAGTCAACCTTGAGCCTAGTGATATTTGAACTGTCAAATTGTAGGCAGCCGGCAGACAGCAGAAGTAGCCTGCAGTATTGCACTCTAACCACTGGGCCACCGTAGCTCATAAGGCTGAATGGAAGCAAAGTACAGCTTTTTCCACAGATTTGTAGCTTTCTGCTATTTATGACCTTCCATATGTTAGATTACAGCTGTCATTGGTCATAGTCACCCTCACTCATCATGCATTAGATTAGTAAAAATGTTGGATTAACACTGACTGGGAAGATTCGATTCGGATCCTTCTTTGACAATAAAGGTCACTAGATAAAGCAAGACTTTTTTTTTTGGCTCACATGAAGGGTTGAAGAAGTTGGGCGGAAGAAATAACCTTTTTCCTTCAGCAAAAATGTCAGAGTGTAGATGATAGGCACTATTGTGTAGTGTTTTTAATGATAAACTGGTCATGCATATGTTTATTTTCTCAAGTAGCTGGTTACAATTTGTTGTATGCTTTACTCAGTGATTATAATCAAAGCTTTCCCAATTGCAGTCGTTGAGGAGGCAAAGTGAAAGAGCTGTCAGTTAAATGAAGGAAGGCAGCTCCCTCCATGTGTAGAAGTGAACTTTGGTTGGGTGCAGGAACAGAGTTCAGATCTTCAGGATATGAGCTTCCTTTCTGCAGCCTACCATAGGGGTTCCCCTCCCATCCATGCTATTTCCCCCCTCCCCAATGTATATTCTGTGGACTGAAGAAGCAAAGCATCCTTTCCGAGTTGTCTTCACTTTGAACGGTTGTTAAATGTCCAGTCATAAGTCAAGGACTATCTGTAGTGTACTCAGAGAAGTCAATAGCATTTCTATGGGAAATACGCCTATAATCAACTGTGTCCACGTAGTTGTATATTTCATAATGTTATAACTTTTCACAGAAAATCTTGCAGAAAACTGGTTTCTATAATAGGAAGAAAGGATATATCTTTTTTAATTTTTTTTAAAGAGTTCATTTAAATAAATTACTCCACACCTTTTACTAAAAATGGAATATAAATTAAAAATGTATATAATTACATACATTTTATATACATGTTTCGGAAACTAAAATGTATAAAAATGTGTTTCATTCAAAAAGTAAATTAAATATGATTGACTCTACATATTTTTGCTTTGTAGTACAGTATAACTGATGCCGGTGGAGAGGAAGTTTTCAACTTATGCCCACAGCTGTAACCAAAATTGTTTCTGCCAATATTTCTGCAAGGCAGTTTTTAAGTGACTCACTCCTGATTTTATGACACCTTTCCCCATGTTTGTTAAGCAAATCACCACAGTTAAGTCAATCACTGCCATTGTTAAGCGGGTTCAGCTTCCTCCATTGACTTTCCTTGTCAGAAGCCAGCTAGGAAGGTCACAAATGTCAATCACATGATCCCAGGATGCTACAACTGTCATCCATACAAGAGCTCAAATTTTGATTACATGCCACGGGGGTGTTGCGGTTGTTGTAAATGCCTTTTTTCAGAGCCGTTATAATTTTAAATGGTCACTAAACAAATGGTTCTATATTGAGGACTACCTGTATTACCTAATACTACTCCCTTCATAAGCTTTATAACACCTCTTCAGACATATTAGATTATCCATTTTCTATTCTATTGATATTTGATACACTAACATTTCCACCCACTCATACCCTGAAAAATACGATAATTAAAAGTTTGCTAATGCCTTGTATGATTTTTTTACTGTTTTATTCTTGCCTGACTATATATCATCAAATCGTTTTAACTGTTAGTTACCACATAGACAGGTTTTTTTCACCACTGCGATCTTCCCTAACTTGATTTTTCCAATCTACCAGTGGAGCACCTATTGCCATTGTAACCAAGTCCATTTATTTTGCTACTGGTCATCCTCTTCTCTTTCCTTCCACTTTTCTTAGCATTGAAACTTTCTCAAGAGAACTACATCTTGTGCTCAAAGTAGATCAATTTGAGCTTGGTTATTTGTGCTCTAAGTGAGAATTCTGCATTTATTTATTTGATAACTCAGTTGCCTGTTTTTTTGGCTCTCCGTGCTATTCTTGGGAGTCTTCTCCAGCACCAGTGTTTAAAAGCATATACTGTATTCTATTTTACAGTAGTCAACAGCTATGGCATTCTCAAGTATCTCCCATCTGAGTGTTAATGCTCTTAGCTTCTGGAATCAGCCAAGTTTGGTCAAGTTCTGGTTCCTAAAGATTGTTGAGGAAGTAAATTAATTGGCTTATTCAGTTACATATTTGATTTGGTTTTGCTAGCAGGTATTAGAACAATTTTAATTGCTTAGTACTTGCCTTAACTTTTGGTGACTTAAAACAAATTATAACTTTTAATGAACATATGCTTAAATCAGACTGCATTCATATATTTGAAGATAGACATAACCTGAATTAAATATTTACAGAGTTATAGGGAAGTATTTTCGGAGTATTCAGCTATTTTACATTAATTTTTTTTGCTTAAATTGAAATTTGGTTTATGTGCTCCACCTTTTATATTCAGATTTTTAAATGTGCTAGGTGCTACAAATATTAATATTGCTGTTTATGTGATATTATTATTTGAATTTTGGGACACTGGAAAAATTGGAATATAGGAATCTTTCATAAAATCTAAAAGCACAATTGGTGATGTCTCACTCGTAATTTTAAGTTATGCTCAACCTGGTGGTTATTTTTTTTGGAGTTTTAATTCACTTCATAAAAGATGGTATTTGCTTCTTGGTTAATATTGATGTATTTTAAAACCATTTCAAAGTTTCTCCAGTTCAAATATCTTCTGCTCTGACATATTGTAAACAGTACAGAATTGCTCTGGGGCTGGAGTCATTCTGATATCTGTCACAGCAGCTCTAACATGGAATAGATGGAAACTAATAAAAAAAAATCTCCCAAAATGTTCTTATAAAATATAGTCATTGTCATCCTATTCTGTTTTCCATAGCAGAAATTCATGGGCTTAGTTTCCTGAGGGGAAAACAATACTAGGTCAGTTAGTTGATAATATGTATATTTCTGTGTCTTGGGGGACATGAACTGTTTTGCTGATTTATTTATCTTTTTTCTCTTTCAGGCAGGCTGTTAAGCTGTCAATACGCAGCTGAGCAGCATGCAGTCCTTTCGGGAGCAGAGCAGTTACCACGGAAACCAACAGAACTACCCACAGGAAGTACATGGTGCATCCCGGCTAGAGGAATTTAGCACTCGCCAGCAAGCTCAGATGTTTCAGAGCTTTGGAGGCAGTGGCAGCACTAGTGGTCGTCGGGAAGCAACAGGAAACGCCGCATCTATGGGTAGTGAAAGCTCTGGACATCAGAGTTATCAAGGTTTCAGAAAAGAAGCAGGAGAATTCTACTATATGGCTTCCAGCAAGGATCCCGCAGCAGCAGCAGGACAACAGCTTCCTCAGCGTAGGCCTTCTGGACCTGTACAGAGCTATGGACCACCCCAAGGCAGCAGCTTTGGAAGCCAGTATGGAAGTGAAAGTCACGTAAACCAGTTTCAAACACAACACTCGTCACTTAGTGGAGTAACACATTATCAGCAGGACTATGCTGGTCCTTTCTCCCCTGGCAGTGCTCAGTACCAGCAGCAGACATCTAGCCAACAACAGCAACAAGTGCAGCAAATGAGGCAGCAGCTCTATCAATCTCATCAGCCTTTACCACAGGCCTCTAACCAATCTGCCTCTAACACACCCCATTTGCAGTCAATTCAACGGCCTTCAAATCTGCCTTCATCTACTAGCTATCCATTAAGAATGGGTCAGTATAGTCAGCACTATCAGCCTCCTGTTTCTTCCTCTTCTTCCTTTCCTTCTCCTCAACGGTTTGGTCAATCTGGACAGAACTATGATAGTAATTATACTGTGAATGCCGGCTCACAGTATGAAGGACATGCTGTTGCTTCAAGTGCACAAGCTTATGGGACTCAGTCAAATTACAGCTTTCAGGCACAGCCAATGAAAAACTTTGAGCAGTCAAAATTGACCCAAGGGAGTCAACAGGCACAAGGACAGGGACAGCAGTCACAACAACAACAACAGCAGCAGCAGCAGCAGCAGCAACAACAACAGACTCCTTCACAACATGTAATGCAGTATTCAAATACTGCTTCCAAACTGTCTCTTCAAAGTCAAGTGGGGCAGTACAATCAAGCTGAGGTCCCTGTAAGATCACCCATGCAGTTCCATCAGAATTTTAGTCCTATATCTAACCCGTCACCAGCTGCCTCTGTGGTTCAGTCTCCAAGCTGCAGTTCCACACCATCTCCTCTCATGCCGGGTGGTGATAATCTCCAGTGTGGACAAAGTAACATTCCAGTAGCATCTAGAAACCGCATTTTACAAATGATGCCTCAGCTTAGTCCAACACCATCCATGTTGCCGAGCCCCAGTGCTCAGGGTGCAGGCTTCAAAGGATTTGGGCTTGAAGGCTTGCAAGAAAAAAGACTTACAGATCCAGGACTAAGCAGTTTAAGTGCCCTGAGTAGTCAAGTAGCTAATCTTCCCAATACAGTTCAGCACATGTTACTCTCAGATGCTTTGGTGCCTCAGAAGAAAGGCTCCAAAAAATCATCAAAAAAACCAGAGAGCTGCGCAAATTCAGAAGGTTCCTCTCAAGCAGAAGAACAGCTTAAGTCTCCACTAGCAGAGTCCATTGATGGTGGTTGTTCCAGTAGTTCAGAAGATCAAGGAGAAAGAGTGAGACAATTGAGTGGTCAGAGCACCAGTTCTGACACCACTTATAAAGGGGTTAATTTAGAGAAACCTCAACCATCACCAGCACCACCATCTCAAAATGAACCTGCAAAAATCACCACCAGCTCTGCAGTTGAGGAAGAAGAAGCAGCCTCCCCTCTTGATGGAAAAGAAGCCTTGATTTCTGTGGAGGTCCCCCCAAAGATCAATGAAAAGACAGTTGGTGTGATAGTCTCCAGAGAAGCTATGTCAGGAAGAGTGGAAAAACCAAGTGGACAGGATAAATCGCCACAAGATGATTCTTCTACAACTGCTCAAGCATTGCCTTCTGCCTCTGCGGTGAAAGACACCAGTCTTGTAGGAGCTCAGCAAGAGTCACAAGGTGGAAATAAAGGAAGCAGAACTGGGGACAACAGCACTAATCATAATGAAGATGGAAACAACCCACCTGGTCATGCTGCTATTGGCTCTAGTTTTTCAAGCAGAACAGAGCCTTCTAAATCCCCCGGTAGTTTGAGGTACAGCTTCAAAGATAGTATTGGGGTTAATATGCAAAGAACTTCTGGTACCTTTTCACAGTATCCTTCAGGTCAGGATAAAGGGGAGTTTTCAGTGCATAATGAGCGAAAGGGCAGGAATGAAAAATTTCCCAGTCTGTTGCAGGAAGTTCTGCAAGGCTATCACCATCATCCTGACAGAAGATATTCTAGAAATGCCCAAGATCAGCATGGAATCAGTGGAAGTTTAGACAGTAGCATGAGACCCAATGTTCTGGTTAATCAAACAAATGAACTAAGTAACAGAGGCCTTTTAAATAAAAGTATTGGATCACTTATGGAAGGTTCACACTGGGGACACTGGGATAGAAAATTAAGTGGCAGTGCAGCTGAGATGAAACAGATTAATTTGGTAGATTACCCAATACCTAGAAAGTTTGACTTAGAGTCTACAGCTCATGAAGCTGCAGGAGTCTCTGAGAGACGATCAGTCATTTGTGACATATCCCCTTTAAGGCAGATTGCTAGAGATTCTGGGCCACATTCTGGGGGCCATATGAGTACTGATGGCAGGAGTGGAAGAAGCGACCGTCTGACCTCTGGTTTAAATCAATCAGTCATCCTCCCTGGTGGCCTCGTAGCCATAGAAGCCAAGCTAAAGTCTCACAGTGGGCAGATTAAGGAGGAGGATTTTGAACCTAAGACCTCTGCCAACGTCAACAACAAAAAATCGGGAGATTGTCACCATGCTAGTTTTAAACATGAATCTTACCGAGGGAATGCTAGCCCTGGAGCTGCCACGCTTGATTCTGCATCAGACTACCTGCTACAACAGGATAGCCGAACAACACAAATGAGACGAGGACCTGGCAGAATAGGAAGCAGCCGGGAAGGAATGAGAGGTAAATCTCCCTCTCAATTTCATGATTTGGCAGATAAGTTAAAGATGTCACCCGGAAGAAATAGAGGTCCAGGGACAGATCTTCACCAGATGAATCCACATATGGTGCTTTCTGACAGGGTCAACCGAAGTTCCTTGCATACTTCTTTCTCTTCAAATTCGGAAAGTTCATCTTTGGCTTCAGCATATCATGGTAATTCCAGATCCCACGTTTATGGTGATCCTAATCAAGGACTGAATTCTCAATATCACTATAAAAGACAGCTATACCATCAACAACAAGAGGATTATAAAGATTGGGGCAGCAGCTCTGCTCAGGGTGTGATTGCTGCAGCACAGCATAGGCAGGAAACAGCTAGAAAGAGCCCAAGACAGCAACAGTTCTTAGACAGAGTAAGGAATCCTTTAAAAAATGACAAGGATGGGATGATGTATCTCCATTCTGGTTCTTATCATGACGTGGGATGCCAAGAAACCAGCCGCTGTTTGTTGGGGGGTGAGAGCACTCTTCAGAATAAGTGTGTGGAGATGAAACACATGAATCAAAAGATTCAGCAACATGAATCGGGTTGGGACCTTTCCCGTCAGTTAACCCCTGGAAAGAACAGTGGCTCTCTAGGGACAACAAGTCAAAAGAGATTTATTTCACAAAATAGTGAAACACATAGGCGTGATAATGTTGGCGATGTACTTAAATCTGCTAATGCCATGGTAAGAATTCCTGGCCAAGAAGATCAGTCTCCTCAAAATCCTTTAATAATGAGAAGGCGAGTCCGCTCATTCATTTCTCCTATTCCAAGCAAGAGGCAGTTGCAGGAAATGAAAACCAGTGGGATTGATGACAAAGGACGCATACACCCTTCATCAAAGGATGGAGTTGATAAAACTCTCAATTCTTATGCCCATTCCTCTCAAAACCAAGATGTTGGCAGATCATTCTCAAAAGGAGAATCATCTAGGAATCTTCCAAGTCCTGATAATAGAAACTGTTCTGGTGTCTCCATCACAAGCCCAGCCAAAACAAAAATTCTTCCCCCACGAAAGGGGCGTGGATTAAAGCTGGAAGCTATTGTTCAAAAAATCACCTCTCCCAGTGTTAGGAGGAGTGCATCTTCAAATTGTGCTGAGGCTGGTGCAGATGCCGTCACTCTTGATGACATTCTGTCTCTGAAGAGTGGCCGCCCAGACAGTGGGAACGTGGCCAATCATGAAATAGGAGAAGAAAATATAAAAATAGAAGTGTTAGATCGAGAAAATCAAGTACTGACCAATGAAATTTCCCGGACAATATCTTCTGAAGATTGGCGTGATGATGGAGATGAGATTGTGAAAAAAGAGGTTTCTGAACATGTCACTGTTGGCAAAGATTGTTCAGTGCCTATCATGATTCCAGCATCTTCTCAGAAATCTGTTGGGCAAGTAAGAATAGATGGATCTGTAAATTTTTCTGAATCAAAATCAATTCCGCCAACCAATATTTTGACTCCTGAAACAAGTGTAAAGCCAGAAGAAAAAGATGGAGGCATTATGTCACCCAAGTCAGATTCCTTTCCTCCAAAGGGATATTTCCCTTCTGGTAAGAAAAAGGGAAGACCTATCGGTAGCGTAAACAAGCAGAAGAAGCAGCAACAACAATTGCCGCTTCCCTTAGTGCCAGAAGCAGTGCAGCTATCGGAGGAGGCAGTAGACAGTGAACCAAAACCTAAGAGACAGCGAAGGGAGAGGAGGAAAACTACAGCACAACCACGAAAGCGGAAGCCAAGACGAGCTGCTGCTCCCATTGTGGAGCCTCAAGAACCAGAAATCAAACTAAAATATGCTATTCAGTCTCTTGATAAAACTGATACTAGGAATAAATCTTTTTTCCCTTATATTCATGTGGTAAACAAATGCGAGCTAGGTGCTGTATGCACAATAATTAACGCAGAAGAAGAAGAGCAGAATAAATTGATGAGGGGTCGAAAAGGACAGAGGTCATCAACACCACCTCCTAGCAATGTTGAGAGTAAAGTACTGCCTACTTCCTCTTTTATGCTACAAGGTCCTGTTGTAACAGAGTCATCCGTTATGGGCCATCTTGTCTGTTGCCTTTGTGGCAAGTGGGCCAGCTACCGCAACATGGGTGATCTTTTTGGACCTTTCTATCCACAAGATTATGCAGCCACACTGCCTAAGAACCCCCCTCCTAAGAAATCCACAGAGATGCAAAACAAGATCAAAGTACGACATAAAAGTCTGTCTAATGGTTCCAAGACTGACACAGAGGAAGAAGAGGAGGAGCAAGAGCAAAAAGAACAGAGAAGCCTGACTGCCCACCCACGTTTCAAAAGACGACATCGCTCTGAGGACTGTGCTGGGGCTTCTCGGTCACTTTCAAGAGGCAATGCTTGTAAAAAAGCAGCCACTGAGGGTGGCAATGTTGGTGAAAATACTTCTTCAGACTCTAAACCCCCCATACCTACTTCTGAAGGTGTTCCTGAGTTGGAGCTACAAATTCCTGAACTACCTCTTGATAGCAATGAATTTTGGGTCCATGAGGGCTGTATTCTCTGGGCCAATGGGATTTACCTAGTCTGTGGCAGGCTTTATGGGCTGCAAGAAGCTGTGGAAATAGCTAAAGAGATGGTGAGTACTAATCTGTATTTTACAATTGTCATGATATTTATTGCATTCTAATTCTCTTCTTTTGCCATGTCTTAAACATATTGGTACCACTGTAATTTTATGGATTGTTTATATGAACCAATCTCATAATTTTGCATTATTCAGAATTATTTTGGACTGAAATTCATAGAACCATTTTATGCTGTGATTATTGTATTCTTATTAAGCCATACATTTCCTTAAAACAAACGATATTGCTGAGTTTAATGCTTGTAAAATATAACATTTCCTTTTGGTCACATTGAATTTTTGTTTATGTGATATGATAATGCTATGACCATGTGGTACTATACAGGTAATCCTCTTCTTACAATCACGATTGAGCCCAACATTCCTGTTGCTAAATGAGACAAGCAGTAGTGGAATTCACTTACACTACTGGTTCTGACACGGGAGTAAATGGGCGTCACTTCTGCACATGCGCAGTGTCTGTCATGATGTCCGGGTGGGTGGGCTGAACCTCCCACCGCAGCTGCTACCGATTCATCCGAACCGGTGCGAATAGGTAGAATACCACCACTGGAGACAGGTGAATTTTGCCCCATTTTATGACCTTTCTTGTCTTTCTTTCTTTTTTCACTGTCGTAACTTTGAATAGTCACTAAACAAACTGTTGTAAGTCAAGGACTACCTGTACTCCTCAAAAAAGTATAGATATGATTGCCGTTGCCTTCTTCCAATATATTTTTAGTCTACCTTGCGGCTCACACCTTAATAATAACCAGGACCGGTCCTACTTAGTTTAGATCAGCCAGGTTTAGTTAATTGGAGTCTCTTAACTCCAATTAAGTGACTCCAATTAAAATTAATATAAAGAACCATTTGCTATTGGCATATTAAAAACATCTTTATGATTTCTCAGACTTTTTTTCTTTGAAATGGTAAAATTTTGGAAAGAAATGCATTTTACAAGTTCAGATATAAATATTGGAAAGAAAAGCAAATTATTTGCCAGAAAAATTGTCAAAGAAGTTCTATTTCTATTTAATGCTGTCATTTGAGGGCAAATTTGCATTTTTCATTACTTGAAATTAAGCTTGGGTGATTTGTGAGTCTGTGTGTATACAGCCACATGGTTTATTTTCTCTTCTCCAGAGGGTTGGGTTTTTAAAATTCCAAATATTCATTGATCTGTAAAATATAGATTTTGTTAGCTTTCTTTCTTGTACAAACACTTTCCCCCCCAGATTCTAGATCTAGCCAGATAATAGCCAAAAACAGAAGAAAGAATATATTTAAAAATCAGATAATGCAAATGAGTTCTGACATCTTGACATAATAAAGGCAAACCTGCAAGGACTTTTGAACTCTTGTACTGTCAAGATGTTGTTTGCTGTAGAAGGAGAATGGGAGGTTATTGTGCGGTAACTATTTCTTAGCTTTAGAAGTACAGTAAAGATATTTTCATGGCACATTTTAAGAGATTTTAAGACATCTTAAGAGATTGCTACTCTGGACTCTTTTTCTTCCATTCTGACACATTTTTTTCTTTCTTTGGCTGTAAAAATTAAATTTACTGTGTATTTGCTGGTTTGCTTTTGAGTGTGGCACCTCTTAATTATACATTTTTGTTGTTTTAAATTTATTTCTTTATTCATCAACCTTATATGGCCACCGTTCTCACAAAACAAGTGACACCAGGTGATGTACAACATGGCTAAAAGCTATATATGCCAAATTATTATCATTATCATCATCATTATTATTATCCATTGCACAGTCAGCTGGCTGTTTAGATTGAATTTGGCATTTTTATCCATCTACTGAGTCCTTCTCAAGGACCTGGGGATACATATGTTTTTTGACAATGTTAAAGATATCATTGCAGGATGTAAGCTGTTCCAAGTAAAGCTGCCTTTTGCAGTTGTCAGATAGACAAGTTTATAAGAGAACTATGAGACAAAGTCCAGGTGTTAATAACAATGGAACTACCTCAGTATCTCACCAGTCTCTGGGTTACCCAGATCTGGTGGCCCAACCAAATTTTGAAGGATGTCTATAAAATCAGCATGGATGGAGTCAGCCTCATTTCATTAAATATAAAGTCTAGCAATGATTGCCTTTTTCTTTTCACACATGTCTGAATCTGTACTAAAAGTATAATACTAATAATTATGGAATGTGTGTTCATGACATTATAGCCAAAGGATTACTATTTGATATCTTTAATTGTGATAAGATTCAGACTTATTAGTAGAAATGTAGTGTTAAATTCATATTGGAAAATTGAATTGTCATTGCTATTTCTCCTAGAACAGACGGAGAAACTAATATAACTACTACTACGTATCTGAGCACTAATAGTTCTATCCTTTCAGAAACAGGATAGTTAGTGCAGTGGAATTTAGCTGATTACTATTTTCAGTATTTTACTGTTGTCAGTACGGGACGAAATTTAAAACTTAAAATGTAGCTGCAACTACATTTATATTTGTATTATCAGGAAACTTTGAATTTCCACAAATTAGTCAATCTATAAAAGTTGGAGAATGCCACAGAAGGAAGCCAGCTCATTCATATTGAAAAACATCCCCATGCAGGACCCACCTCCTCAGCCGGGTCTCCCTCCTGTCCCGTCCCCCTTGCTGGCTTCCTACACGGCCCTCCCCTTCGGCTGAGCAGAGGCAGCCACCTGCTAATGAAATTATGGACAAATAATAAAAGTATTCTGATTTTTTTTTTAAAGGAAAAGATAGGGAGCTACCTACTGTATGTTACTTTAAACTCATGAAGTAATATCACTTGTACAAATAAATATATAAATAAAGCAAATGCCAGCATAACTTATGCAACTTATAATGAAACTACAGTGGTACCTCGAGATACGAGTTTAATTCGTTCCGGACCTGGGCTCTTAAGTCGAGCAGCTCTTATCTCGAACGACTTTTCCCCATAGGAATTAATGTAAATAATTTTAATTGGTTCCAGCCCTCAAAAAACTCACAAAGTTAGTCTAAATTATGCAGAAAGACATGTTTTTAATGAAGAAATGTACATGTACATATAAATGAATAATGAAGTTTCTTTCACTTAACTTGTAAACTTTCTTAAACTTTTAAATTTACATATGTTCAACTTCTCTGCCACCCAATCCTGTAGGACAGAGGTCCCCAACCCTTTTTGCACCAGGGACCGGCTTTAAGCGATCAAGAGAGGAATGGGTGAATGAATGGACGGAGGGTGGGAAGGAAGGAAGGAAAGAGGGAAGGGACAGGAACAGAGGAAGGAAGCAAGGAAACTTATGAAAGGGGAGAGTAAGAGAGGAATGAGTGAAGGGAGGGAGGGAGGGAAGAAGGTGGAAAGGAGAAAGAAAAGAAGAAATAGAGGAAGGGAAGGTAAAAGAGAGAAAGAAAAAGAGCAAGAAAGAAAGAAAGAAAGAAAGAAAGAAAGAAAGAAAGAAAGGGGGAAGGGACAGGAACAGAGGAAGGAAGCAAGGAAACTTATGAAAGGGGAGAGTAAGAGAGGAATGAGTGAAGGGAGGGAGGGAGGGAAGAAGGTGGGAAGGAGATAGAAAAGAAGAAATAGAGGAAGGGAAGGTAAAAGAGAGAAAGAAAAAGAGCAAGAAAGAAAGCTGCAAGCACCCTCCCGAGCCCCCCAGGCCGGCTGCAACCTTTTAAAACATGCGCGCCGCTTCGCAGCTGTCTCCTGAAGCCGAACGCGGAAGTTAGCGTTTGGCTTCAGGAGACAGCTCCTTGGCGCTTGTATCTCGAATTTGGGCTTGTAAGTAGAAAAAAAATATCTCTCCCCTCCCAGCTCTTATCTCGAGTTGCTCTTAAGTAGAGCAGCTCTTATGTCGGGGTTCCACTGTACTAGGATGAAAATGTTGCGTTATGCATGCATGTTCCTTTCTGGACTTGAGGAATTATAAAGATTTCCAACATGGGCCACGGGTCAGCTGAATTGGAATATCATATGTAGGTAGTATTTATTAGCTACATGTGCTCTTTAAAAAGGGAATAAACAAAAGCTCTATTGTATATTTCTTTGGAAACAGTGTATATTGCACTTGTCAGAGTTATGATGTATTTCAGATTCAAAAAGCTGCTTCAAGCTCCAAAAGTAGTGTTCGTCTCTTTAAAAGTGTCTTCTCCTAGGATTGTATGTCTATCCTCTGCGATGGTTGTGTGATTAAAAAAAAAAAAAAAAAAGACACGGCAGGCCTTACCCATTTTAAAGAGAGCGGTGTTACTATGGGGTTATGGTCAGTTGTAGCCCTCCTCCCCATCTTTTTCCTCCTCCTGCTGCTGGCCCAGGTTCCAAATGCTTAGCACGGGTGTAGACCTGGGATGTGCACAGCGAGCGTGGCAGGGCATCATAGCCTTGTCTGCAAAGGGAGCCTGCCAGGACCAGCCACGGAAGAAGCAATGGGACAAACGGAGGAATTTCCATTGGTGGGTGAAACTGGAGAGCTGCTAGCAGATCCCTAGATTAGATTAGATTAGATTAGATTAGATTAGATTAGATTAGATTAGATTAGATTAGATTTATTGGATTTATATGCCGCCCCTCTCCGCAAACTTGGGGCGGCTCACAACAATAATAAAAAACAGTACATAATAATAAATCCAATGCCCACCAATCTAATTACAATTTAAAATTAGTAATTTCATAAAACAATCCCAATACAGTGAACCCTCGAGTTTCGCGTCCTCAAGCATCGCGAAAGGGCTATTTCGCGAGTTTTCAACCCGGAAGTAAACTCCACCATCTGCGCATGTGTGCCTTTTTTTCTATGGCCACGCATGCGTAGATGGTGGAGTTCCCCAGCTGGGAAGCTGGGCGGCTTCCCTGGGTCTTCCCCCTCTTGCCCCGTAAGACCCCAGCGGCGGCGCGAGCAACGGTGTGGGCGGGCGGCACGCGCGGGGACACCCCAGCTCTGCTGCCCAGCTGGGGAGCGGAGCTGGGGTTTCCCCAAGCGCGCGCGCGTTGCTGGGGCCGCTCCCCAGCTGGGGAGCGGAGCCGGGGTTTCTCCAAGCGCGTGCGCGTTGCTGGGGCCGCTCCCCAGCTGGGGAGCGGATCTGGGGTTTCCCCAAGCGCGCGTGCGTTGCTGGGGCCGCTCCCCAGCTGGGGAGCGGATCTGGGGTTTTCCGAAGCGCGCGCGCGTTGCTGGGGCCGCTCCCCAGCTGGGGAGCGGATCTGGGGTTTTCCCAAGCGCGCGCGCGTTGCTGGGGCCGCTCCCCAGCTGGGGAGCGGAGCCGGGGTTTCTCCAAGCGCGCGCGCGTTGCTGCGGCCGCTCCCCAGCTGGGAAGCGGCCCCAGCAATGCGCGCACGCTTGGGGAAACCCCGGCTCCGCTCCCCAGGAAACCCCAGGCGCGAGCAACGGGGTGGGCGGGCGAAGGGCGGGCGGCGGTGGAAGTAAAAACACCATCTGCGCATGCGCAGATGGTGTTTTTACTTCCGCACCGCTACTTCGCGAAAAATCGATCATCGCTTGGGGTCCTGGAACGGAACCCTCGCGATGATCGAGGGTTCACTGTATATATAAAAAAACAGGCACACAGTCAATCAATCAACAAAACAACATGGGCAAGGGGGAGGTGTTTTAGTTCCCCCATGCCTGACGGCAGAGGTGGGTCTTAAGGAGTTTACGAAAGGCAGGGAGGGTAGGGGCAATCCTAATCTCAGGGGGAAGCTGGTTCCAGAGGGTCGGGCCCCCCACAGAGAAGGCTCTTCCCCTGGGTCCCGCCAGGCGACATTGTTTAGTCAATGTTAGTCATTGTTCAGGCAAAGTTGAAGTCTGGAGTCTGGGAAGTGCTGTTCCGGATCGCGTCAAAACTGGAGGAAATTAGAGGGATGCAGCTTCTGAAGGCACAGCAGACATTCTGCAGCTCATGTTGGAAGCACTGCCTTTGGCTTCTTCTTTTTCCACAGCCCAGCAGCCAGGCCCAACATACCTTGTCAGTAATGGGAACAGATCTATGACACCATGATAAATACAAGTGTTCTTCATTTGCAGATAAATAAAATAGTGGTGCTACTTCCATACTGACACTAGTACTAGCAGGTATCTACACTAGCAGATTATCTCAGTATGTGGAAATGAGGGAGGAGGCCATGCAACTCATCTAATATAGTAGCCAGTGGATACTTATCCCTGATTAAAATCATGGTGTTTCTAAAGTAGAACTGTTTGGTGTATAAAGAATATTAGGCATAGGACAAAGGTGAGGATGCTTTATTTTAATAAATGATCCATTCAAAGTCAGAAAGTACTTTGTATGGAAATTTGGGCCCCATAGTTTATTGAAAGAAGCAGATGGTCTCTGGTTCCAGGACTGGAGAGATTGAAGCTATTATATTGTGAGCAAACCATGGAAAACAACAACAGCTGTCAAATTGCAGACTTATTTGAGGGTAGGGAAGCTGGCAGAAGCAACAGATGAGCTGTCCTTGGTACAGTAGGTGGAATTGCAGTTCAGTAGCAATTATTTTTGAATTGGTAGTTGAGAGTAATTTTAATAATGTAGCAGCTTGAACAGACCGTTTAAAAAATTTAAAAATCTCTGTACTTTTTAAATCAAAGTCTAGGTAGTATTTTTTTTTAAATATGGGACAAAAAGAAAACAAAAATAACACCTCTGCAATTTTGAAAACATTTAGAGAGGGTTAAAGAAAGATACTGTATTTTTCGGAGTACAGTATAAGATACACATACACACACCCAAAGAGGGTGGCAATGTTGGTGCATCCTATACACTGAATACAGCTATTCCTGACCTCCCACAGCCTTGCCCCTGCACCCCATTTTTGCGAAAAAAATGTATTTTGTCTTCCCCCATCCCCCACCAGCACTCTGCGGGCCTCCCAAACTCTTTGTGTTTCCCATTTTTTGCAAAAATGGGTGAAAACGGGACCATTTTTGAAAGAAAACTGGGTGCGCAGAGGGTTTGGCAGGCCTACAGACTGCTACTGGGGTCTGGGGGAAGGCAAAAACACCCCCGTTTTTACAAAAAAAACACCCCTTTTTGCAAAAACAGCATTTTTGCCTTCTTCTAGCCCCCTGAAGCACTCTGCAGATGTCCCAGGCCCTCTGTGTTTTTCATGTGTTTTTGCAAAAGTATTGGATTGTCACATGCTCTTTTTACCACTGTTGTTAGCTGCCCCGAGTCCACGGAGAGAGGCGGCATACAAATAAAATAAATAAATAAATAAATAAATAAATAAATAAATAAATAAATAAAAAGAGGGCACACAGAGGGTTTGGGAGACCTGCAGAGTGCTGCTGGGGGCAAGGGAGGACAAGCACTTTTTTGTCTTACCTCTTTGAAATCTTGATGTGTCTTATACACTTATACCGAAAAATATGGTATGTTATTGGTATGTTTGAAATATCCCCCCCCCCCAAAAAAAAATCTACTGAATTGAAAATGCGTTGGCTATATACTAGAAATGTCTTCCAATAATTTGTTAATAAACTGCGACCAGGAACTTTGTTCTCCTGAATCATTTATTATGTGTATAAGTAGCAAGTAATAAAATGTTAGTGCTTTGAACTCAACACTTAGCTCTGGTTACTTTCACCTGATGTTAATAAATTCGAAAGAAACAATCTGTCAAGGATATAAATGAGCTAATGCCTAAAATTATATAAATTGTGGTAATGTTCAAGTTACATAAAATATATCTATGTAGCAGAAATGAGAACTGTCAAGGTCTGGCAGATGTAACATGCACAAAATCTAGCCATATGCCATGTAGTAAATAGCAATTAATTTATAAGTAGCATCTGGGCATAGGTCAGATCTAAGCAATCAGGATAACTGCTGGTCAGAGAGGGGATAAATCTTATTTGAATGTCGCTATCAATTGAATAAGTACATATTCCGTGGTTACCATCTCTCCAGAATCACAGGGGCAGACCCTTTCAGTCAATGCTACCTTTTATACTTGTCATCCCAAACTATAGAAGGACGGCATGACATATGAGGCAGAAAGCTTTCTTATGACTTTGTGAGCAACCTAGCAGAAATGACTATTTATTTAGCATTTGCTCAAATGCTATATAAATTCACCCCTCCGTGGGGCCTCTCTAGGAATCTCCTGGGAGGAAACAGGGCCTCCACCCTCCCTGTGATTTCCCCAATCGCACACATTATTTGCTTTTACATTGATTCCTATGGGAAAAATTGCTTCTTCTTACAAACTTTTCTACTTAAGAGCCTGGTCACGGAACGAATTAAGTTTGTAAATAGAGGTACTACTATAATCTAGAACAGGGATGTCAAACTCAATTTCATTGAGGGCTGCATCAGAGTTGTGTTTGACGCTGAGGGGCCATGGCCAGCTCTACATCACTCCTGTCAGGGATGCCTGTGGTGGCCCAAGTGCTCTGCCAGTGGAAATGAAGCTCCATTTTCGCTGGCAGAGGGTTGCAGGAGGCCATGGCAGCCAAAAACAGAGCTTAGAAGTACGTTTTCACTGGCAGAAGCACCATGGGGCGGTCCTTCATTGTTTCCAGGCTGGCTCCGCAAACCAGATCTAAGTACCCCACGAGCCAAATCTGGCTCACGGGCCTTGAGTTTGACACCCCTGGTCTAGTCCATAGTTTTGATCTATTTTGCTTCATTGAACAAATCACAGCAAACTGGGAAGAAGGAAAGGGATAGAAAATATATCTGCTATTCCATGCTATGAAGGTTGGGTTATCATTTTTTTTATATATAATGATAGACATCTCCCAATTAAGAGCTGTGCTACTTTATAAAAAAATAATGAACAGGCTCTGTCTCCAAACACAAGCCTCTTTCCCATTGATGAAATTCTGGAGGGCAGAAATATTATCATCTTAGAAGTAAGGTTTCCAAAATTCTGCTGGAATTATCTCTTCAGAAAGTAGAACCACTTCTGTAGGACAGTGTCCCTCCCTCAGGGATGGTTTAGAAGGATATCATGGTCAATGATATTGAATATTGCTATGAGAAGGAGGAGGACCAAGACCCCCCTCATCCAAGACCATAATCAAGGCAATTTCTGTGTTGTGAAGGCCCCTTGACATCTTCTAATTTTGGAATTGTGATGGATATCCAGACAGCATTCTTTGAACAATAATAAAGGAATATGAGTAATTCAAATATATGCATTGTTAAACACTTTTTGTGACAATTATTTAGTAATAATTATAATAATAGTTCCTGAACTTTAGTTTAAGACAAAACATATAATGGTTACCTTTAAATTCATATATAAAGTGAGTATCCTGGGGAAAAGTAATGATGGGACACCATAATTTAAGAGATTCTTGTTACCTCGTCTAAAGATGAATCCACAAGGCAATAGAAGTGATATGTTTTAAAGAAAAAAAGTATGATGAACTTAGTGACTCAACAGATGAAATTTTGTAAAAATTAAGTAAAGATTTTTACTTAAGAAATTTAGAAAATTTATAGAAAGTATCTATATTTCCATTTTTTCCAGAAATGTTCTCATTGCCAGGAACCAGGAGCCACCTTAGGCTGCTACAACAAAGGCTGCTTCTTCCGGTATCATTATCCATGTGCCATTGATGCAGGTAAAAAAAGGGAAATTACTGATATGAAGAGAAAGAGACAGAATGAGACTAAAAGTTGTTTGCTGCTAAAGTGATACAGAATGATTTTCAAGAGCAAAAATAAAGAACATAATATGTTACATAAAGAACATAGCATGTTATATAAGAAATTACAAATGTTTATGGAAAAACTTTATTTTAAGGAATTACAGTGGTACCTCTACCTAAGAACGTCTCTACTTAAGAACTTTTCTAAAGAACCAGGTGTTCAAGATTTTTTTGTCTCTTCTTAAGAACCATTTTCTACTTAAAAACCCGAGCCCGGAAAAATTTCCCAGGAAATTTGAGAGCGGCATGAAGGCCCGGCTAGTTTCCTGCTATTCCCCCTGGATTTCACAGGCGCAGTGTATGGAAGGCAGCCTCGCACTGGGTGTATGGGAGGCACGTGCTTCTCCTTGCCGCCTCAGAGTCCCTCTTTTTTTTTTTTAAGCCTTAAAGTTTTGGATTTTTTTTTTATTCCCTCACCTCAGCTTCTTACTTCGGCAGCGACTGTCCTCCTCTTCTTCCTCCTCCTCCTCCCACCCAAATTCTGATGTTTTATTTCTTTCCTAATGGGTTTGCACGCATTATTTGCTTTTTTACATTGATTCCTTCCTATGGGAAAAAATGCTTCTACTTACAAACCTTTCTACTTAAGAACCTGGTCAGGAAACGAATTAAGTTCTTAAGTAGAGGTACCACTGTACTTAAAATACAACAGCGGAGATTAAAATATTAACCATATATATACGATTGAAACATTAAATAGTTGATAAAATCTATTTCCAATTGATAGATGCATTAACTACAATATATGTATTAGATTTATGACTGCTTTTCCTCCAAGGACTGCAGTTTACATATCTCTCCTTCCAGTTTTATTCCCATAAGAACCCTTGGAGTTAAACTGAGTGACAGAAACCGGCCCAAGATCACTGTTTCCATTACTGAAGTTGACTTAAATGTGAAACTCACCAATCCTAATTGATACCTGAATTATTTCATTTGCAGAAAAGATTCGTAGGATAATTGTGTTTGGAATATTGACAGAGTGAAGAGGAATTAAGGGGTTTAATTCAGAGGTGGTATTCAGCTGGTTCAGGCAAACGGGTGGTAGCGATCTGCAGGTGGGCCTGTCCTACTTAGGCACATTTTGAAGCCATAAGCAAAGCATATGCGCAGAAGGCCACACACATATGCATAGAAGGTGCACGCATGACTAAAGCAAGCATGCACGCATGCTCACATTTGCGAACCGGTAGGGAAAGTAAGTGAATACCATCCCTGGTTTAATTGTTTTAGAAATTCTGTTTGGAAAACTGCAGTAGGAAAGAATGATTTTTAACAGTAATTGGTTTTTCTACAGTCCTAAACTGGCACGTTGAATTTAGAGATATCTGCTTTGTAACAAAGTAGAAAATGCTATTTTTGAAAATAAGTATTTTTAAACATTTCATTCTAGCCTATAGCAAGTTTTTTTTTACCTTGATTCATCATTAATTTAAACTTTTCTACTCACTATTATTTATTACTCATTTATTAATAAATATTAAGTCAGCCTTTAATTCAAGCAAGTAATTGCTGCTAATTAAAAAGTCAGGATAGTTCTAGGAAAAAAATGGTTTCCTAGAAAAGTTAAAGATTTTAAAGAAAATGTACTTATAGTAAAAGAAAAAAATATGCATTGAAATAAAAAACTATCAATTAATGGCCTATTCGCAGGCATCTCAAAGATGATGTTTGAACTACAAAAACTGTTGGACTCAATAGATTTATTTTATGACTCTCCTTGTTTGAAGATACTTTACTTTTTAAATTATTATAATATTCTGGGGAATCTAATAAATATTTTGAAGTAAAAACTGTCTTTATGTGTATGATTCCATACTGCAAACTGTAGAATAATTTAGTATCTCTAAAATTGCATTTTGAAGTTAGCTACCAACTGAAAGAAATTTTATCTTAATAAACTACATTTTTTCTTTCACAATCTTTATACAGTTTAAAGCAAATATATAACATATATTTTATAATATGTAAAATATAATATTGAAGAAAAACTGAGTCAGCATCAGGGAGGTTTCAGGGTTTTTTTCTTTGCCAGATTCATGCTGACTTATAACTTTTCCAAAAGATTCCAACAACAGTAAGGTATAATTAAATCACAGAATTATGTATGATATATCACATGCACATTTTTAAAATCACCTAGAAAATTGCTTGGTGGTAAGGTTTTGCAAGGACTGTGTCTATTGGTGTCCAAAAGACTACTAGCATTAGATTCACCTCAACCCAAAGCAAAGCTGGATGAAAAAAATAATAATCTTTAAAGCTTAAACTGAAAGTGCATTTTGAGAAAATAATGCCTAAGATAATGACGGCTAACATTTTTGTTGTGTTGAAAGTACGAATGTGCACAACAACACACACACGCCTGCCTGCACCGCTAATGCAATGTGTGTGGTGGAGCTGTGCGTATCATGCGTGCTATAATTTCCCCATCACGGGCCTAGGATAGGATTTTTATTGTTACATGTTTGAGCTTGGAATCTGAATCTAAAAAACCCCCCTCTGTTACAGAACTATTTGCAAAGTTCTGTTTGATTGAATAAGTATATTTAAAGGGGAGGGGTAAATGATTGTCTGATTTCACACAATGCTTAGCCAAAGCTTAAATGTTTGCACATTAAAGCTTAAGTTATGGGTTGGTTATAATATACTATACAAGTAAAACTTGAAAAATTAGAATATCGTGCAAAAGTTCATTTATTTCAGTAACGCAGCTTAAAAGATGAAACGTAATATATGAGAGAGACTGATTACATGCAAGGCAAGATAGTTCAAGCCGTGATTTGTCATAATTGTGATGTACAGCTCATGAAAACCCCAATCCACCACCTCAGAAAATTAGAATATTACACGCAGTATCGGACAAATGAATTTATTGCAAATGAATTTACTTGATAGGTGAAGAAAAACATTCAATGCCATTGTCAAGTATTCCTTTACGATTTCTTAATACAGGCTATGAAATTGTTTGGTTCCATTTGATCTTAGACATACTCTGATATTTTGTTTCTAATCTTCTCTTCTAGATTGTTTACTAAATGAAGATAATTTCTCAGTGAGGTGCCCCAAGCACAAGGTAACTGAATTGTACTTGGTTTTGCCCTTTCTTGGATTCAGAATTAAATGGTATTGCCTTATAATGCTTGCTAAAAATATACTTCTGTAATGTTACTTACATTTAGGTCTCCATACAGTATTTTCTAAACAATAAGAATTTGAAAATGGAATTTTAATGGCATTTCATTTCTTTTCTTTTTGTTCTTTGAACCAAACACTAAACTTATATAATAATGTTTTGTAATATAAAATATATACTTCAAATTTCTTTTCCTTATCTCAGAAAATAGATTTGTTGAGGACTAGCCTTCTGTCATGGTGAATGAAACCTATAATATTATGAGAGAATAAACTTACTTGGTCAAGTTGAGAGCTTCTGTATATGATTTAACTTCTATAATATTAACTCTTATAAATTTACTTATTAACTTATTAACTCTTATAAATTATATATTAACTCTTATAAATTATATAAAAATGATAATTTTCCAATAAGAATGGAATTTTTGAAACAACAATATTATATTTCAGGATAAATTGGAGTATACTGTAACATGCTGTGGCATAGGTGTTTCTTGAAATATTTGGTACAAAATTATCATTTAGCTTGAGCAGTTATTGAAAGTGTTTTTTGTTGAAAAAACACGTTCCATTCTCAAATACATTTCATTTCACTGAGCAGTTCCAAAAATGTTATTCCGTAGTTTAAAAATCAAATCTATATCATAATTCCATATTTTAACTATTTGTTGCAGTAAGACTTCATTTTCTAATTTTGCAGTGTTTTGCTAAGTTATACAGAATACTCAATGCCGTATCTCAGTGATTGTGAATCTTTCATTGGGTGCCGAAAGCACTCACATGTTCGCTATTGCACACGTGTGTGTGCCCACACCCATAATTCAATGCTTCCTGTGCCACACCCCCACACATGTGTGTGACCCACTCCATGCTTCCCCACCCCCATGCATGAATGCACAACCCCGTCCCATTGCTCATAACTGAAATACTCATGAAACCTATTTTGTTCCATTGGAACGCTAAAGTGTTTGTGCTTTTTACAAAAATGTCCTACTGCAAAAAAGGTTTGCTACTTTAAAATGCAAACAAGGATAGATATAATTCAAAGTAATTAAGAGGGAGAAGAACATTCTTATTAAAAGGTGTTAAGGTTTGTGTCATAAATGAATTATCCACAAATGAAACTATTTCCGGTTTGATGGTGGCTGAATTGAATAGCAAAATTGAATATTCTTGAGTCAAGCAAAAAGTTATTTCAGAATATTCAGGAGGAGGTTATTAAAAATGTAGTTTCAGTTTGATTTGTGAAAGTACATTAAAGTTTGGTGTTGAAGTTTTGAAACTGTGCAGTTAGTTCAACAAAATCGCTAAAATCTTTTTTTTTATTTCAATTTTAATCTTTACTGAAATAATATATTCTAATTCTATGATGTTATGGTAAGAGGATTCCACACTTAGCAAAATAAAAACACTAGCTAAATAAAAATAAATATTGCTTGATTCTCAAAATTACCAAATGCTGACTTGCAGAGATCTTCCCTGAAAAATCTGTATTTATTTCTAAAAGTGCTTGATGCTGCTTCATCTCTTTCATGCTCTACATATTCTCTTTCTCTTTCATCTTACCTTGGTCTATTGGACAACAGCCTCCCCCTCCTTGCTCTCTTCCCCCCTTGCAGAACAAGATGGTGAAAGGCAGCTTCAGCACAGAGCAGTCGGAGCGGGGGTGAGGGGGGAAGTGTGTTCGTGGGAATGAAAATAAAGGCAAGCACAGGTGAGTGGAGGGAAAGACACTGAGTTGCCCCTCCTGCTTTCTCTCCAGTTTAAGAGAGAAATAGGTATTTATATTAACTTGCAGTTTATTTCTTTAGGATGCTTAGTATTATTGAATCATTCCTTAATTAATACTCATATTTATTAGGATGGGACAGAAGTGAAAAGCGACTTTGCTTGAACTATTTGCCTTATTTATTTTTGTCTGTTCACACAAACAATTATTTGTCATACAACTATTTAAAGAATGGATTATAGATTTGAGAAAACATCAAGTCATCTGCATTTTTAATCAAAAGAAAACAAAACAATTTGCACAAGGTAGTTCATGCAGTTCAACAATACTTGAGTTATAGAAAGGTAACTTAGCTAACCGTTGATAACTACATACTTAAGGAAGCAGCCTTTATGACATATCAATCCAAGTCAGAGTTTTATGTTCTGGAGGAATCCTTGTCAAGAGGAAGAAAAAGGCTGGAGAAAACCACTCAGAATCTGAGTTTTTGCTTAGTTTTTTCTGTCCCCTTCAAAGAGATCTATTACTATCAACAGTTCTGTAGAAACAACTTCTGAAAAGACGGGGTAAAGATGGACAGGACTCCAGATGTAACATTTACTGAAAATTTTATTTTAATCAACATTAATGTCACATGTATGGAATTTGTATATAAAAATTGGGATTATATTAGTGCAACAAATAAATTATATCTATCCTAAGAGTTTGTCTGTATTTAGAAAAGACTGGGAATAAAGGCATACAGCTATCTTTCACAATGACATTTGATTTAGCTTAGTTAACCCAGAAGCGGTACTTTTTAATGGATAGTTTAGTACTGACTTCTTACTCTTTCTTGTCCATGCAATAGTAAAAACATAGCTGTCTCCCAATTAAATACAGTGGTACCTCAAGATACGAATCCCTCGTCTTACGAACAACTTGTGATACGAACCCGGGGTTCAGAAAAATTTTGCCTCTTCTTACGAACTTTTTTCGAGTTATGAACCGGCATTCGGAGACTGCTGGGAAGCCGCGCGGCTGTTTTAAAATGTGACAGCCGGGCGGCGGGGATTCCCAGCAGCCTCCCGAACGCTGGTTCGTAACTCGAAAAAAGTTCGTAAGAAGAGGCAAAATTTTTCTGAACCCCGGGTTCGGTTCGGGAGGTTGCTGGGAAGCCCCCCAGCCTGGCTGTCACCTTTTAAAATAGCCGCGCGGCTTCCCAGCAGTCGCCGAACGCCGTTTTTTTTGCGGGGTTTTTTTTGGGTTGCACGGATTAATTGACTTTACATTGTTTCCTATGGGAAACAATGTTTCGTCTTACGAACCTTTCGTCTTACGAACCTCCCCCTGGAACCAATTAGGTTCGTAAGACGAGGTATGACTGTAATCACTGAAGATAATTTAAAGTTGTCTTGGTAAGCCTCTTCTTTCTTCAGTAAAAGAATCATTACAATAGGCTGCCATATGCCAGGCTTAAACTACTGATACACCATAATCTATCCAGCTGGGAAGTTCTTAGGCCTCTTACCTATGATTTCTTTCCTTAGCCCAGCTGTAGGAAAACTGGAAAGGAAAGTGTTTTACCTGGTCAGAGCCCAGAAATGCAAAACTTAACAAACCTGTGCCTCAGTCCTGAAACATAAGGGTTAGCTATGTGACTAAGCAATATTGCATATGCAAAAAAATATTTTAATATTTCCTTCTAAAATTGATGATGCCAAGTCCAGATGTAAGATATGGATATAGACATGAAAAGGAGTTAATTGAGAATATAAGGAAAGCAGGAAAAGGCAACAGTCTCTCTCTCACACACAGATACACTAACAAACCTCCAAATCAGAATATTTCAACCTAGGTTATGTATTTATTTATTACTCCTGGTACTTACCACATGTTCATTGCATTGTAAAAAAAAAGATAGTTGGGAAGAGAGCATCTGAATCTTCTGCTTATGCCTGTGTAAGTAGCTTCTTCTCCTCCTCCTCCTTTCACTTTTTATGAGCACTTTACAAATGTGTAGATTTTGAAGAGACTGTGTATTGTCTAGTTAATAATAACACTCATGTGTCTTGCTCTGATCATAAAATTTAGAAATGATCTATTTTAAATCTGCCCTCCTGAGAATTACAAAGGTACAGTCCAGTTCAGCCTTTGTATAAATGGGATTATATGGGAGAGACTGGGGAAGCAGAGGTTGAATTCCATCTATTCAAGTCTCTTGGCATGGAAATAATTAATCAGAGGCTTTGGGAGAAATTGTAGTTGTTTATCAGGATTAAACACCCCCCCCCCCTAAGTAAGTAGACAGCTAAATTGGAAAGTTAGTACAAGAAATGGGTTTTGATTCATGATACATAGTTACTGTATGTGGGTATCTTCATTTTGATGTCATTTCTAATACAAATTGGTATGTTTCATTCTTTAGAAACTCTGGTAATTGAAGTCTAAAAGGTTGATAAAACCTTACATTGCTGATATTCATTGGTTTTTAGCAACAACAAAGAAATGAGAGTAGCATTTTTGCAATTTATTTAGATATAAGAACTCAAGTCTAATAAGAACATTTGTGCGACTTCCGGTGGTGACGCGGGGTGCTGCAGCTGGAGAAAAACGAGCTCCATCCTTTGAAGCTGTTTTTTCTTCCACGATTGGAGATTCTTCGAGGCACTAAGGTCTGGAGGACTAAGTGGAGAAAGAGAGGCATCCTGGGCAATTGTGGGCGCTCGGGTGAAGGGCACCCTCCCAATCCAAAACGAAAGCATTCGTCTTGTTGCATCATGGTGGGCCTGAAGCCACAGCAAGCCATACTGATCTAGGAAGCTAAAATACTAGTGGATTACATCTAAATCAGGAAAAGACTATCATAGTGTAAGGAGCTAGCTAGAAATATAGCGATCTGACTACTAGGACAGAAACAAAGTTCCAAGAGGAAGAATTTAGTGGCGAGAAAAAAGAAAGAGGAGCCAGAAACAGGCATGGAACTGAGAACGGAGAGGAGGTGACAATTGGATGATCGGAGAAAGAAAAAGCTATCTTAACCCCGTGGGACGAGGAGAGTAAAAAAACCAAAGGATAAAGTCCGCGTAGAGGGTCAGGAACAAAGACCGTTTAATCTAGTAGAGTTGGAGGCTGCGGTGCACAGAAGATCAGAAGCAGCGCAAGGCAAATTAAAAACAGAGTATTGTGCTAATTAATGGTGGAGTGACCTGTTGCAGCAGGTGGAAGGTAAAAAGGTCAAAGAACTAATACTGAAGAAGAAAGTTGGTGAAAGAAGGAAAGAACTTCAACTTAAAATGAACTAAGCTGTTGAGGACTCATTGGACTGGTACCAACAATGATATAATTTATCTTCTTACTCTTACAATCTATATTTTTCTCTCCCTTTGTTAATTGCTGAACATAGAAAGAAAAGTTATCACATAGATAATATAAACAAGGATAGAGCTCAGGAGAATATAAAAATCTTTTCCTTCTTTTCCAATAGCTAATAGTTAAGGCATTACATATATTACTGTATAATACACATTAGTTCACAAATTACTGCATTAATATCATAGTATAAGTATAAAGAATATCATTAGTAAACAGAACTTATAGAGTTTAAGTGGAGAATTACAATATATACCTAGAATACAATAATATATATTGGATAGCAGGATTGCTATTATCTTTGTATACTGTACTTTCTAAAATCTCCATATAGATAAATGCAACTTTGATAATCTGTGGTTTGAGCAACATTATACTACAGAATTGATGTATTAATTTAAAAAAATGAAATTTGGCGATAAATTCGAACAAATAATCGGAACAATTTATACCTCCCAGAAAGCCAAGATAATTATAAACAGGGAAATGACAAGAACGTCATTTCCCTGTTTAAATTCCCATTAAATTTGAGATGAAATTCCTTTCAAAACTAAATCAAACTATTTCTCAATTTATATGGCAAGGTAAAAAGCCAAGGATTAAATTATCCAATTTACAAGACTATAAAAGCAGAGGTGGCCTTAAACTACCTGATTTGAGGTTATACTATAAAGCAGTCTCCCTGACGTGGTTAAGAGACTGGATAAATCTAGGAAGCAGACGATTGCTACTACTAGAGGGTCATGACCTGGAGAAGGGATGGCACACCCATTTATGGAATATTGGCAACAAACCGCAAAAATACTTTGCTAGACATATAAAATTGACTGGGATATAGAATAGAATTCTTTATTGGCCATGTGTGATTGGAATTTGTCTTGGTGCATATGCTCTCAGTGTACATTAAAAAAATGATACATTTATCTATCTTTAGGTATATATAGACATTGAATCCCAAGAATTGGATAAGCTTCTAACTGGCCCAGAAGACAAAATAATCTCTAAATTATACAATTACCTATTAGAATTCGACAAAATGGAAAAAATAGTAAAGGGACCAATGATATCCTGGGCAAGAAACGTTGATCATAACATTTACTTGGTGGACTGGGAGCAAATTTGGAGCAGGAATTATAAAATGATGAAATCAGTAGCCTATAAAGAAAACTGTTAGAAAATGTTTTATCGGTGACATTTGGCCCCAACGATATTGATTAAGATATACCCAAATTCGAATCAAACTTGTTGGAAGTGTAGAAAAGACTTAGACACTTTCTTTCATATGTGCTGGACATGTCCTGAAACAAAAGGTATTGTAGGAAAATACATGATTGGCTTCAGGATATAACTGGGATAGGATATATCCCAGAATTTTTTTTGTTAGGAATAATTAGAAAACAACATCCAAAAACATGAAATACATGATTCTACATATTGTGATTGCAACGAGGATTATAAGGCACATTATAAGGACATCCAAGTACCTTCAGATAACAAAATAATAAAGAAATATACAATTGAGATGGACAGATTAATGAGTGAACTGAAAGGACAAAAAGATTTGGAGTACTCCGATGGACAAAATGGTATGATTGGACTAAAAAAACAAGATTTAAGAGACGATAAGGACATAAGAGTTTATGAACATGTAAAGGCAATGTGTAAAATGATGAAATATTACATAAGAACAAATGTATATCCATATAGAAATGTTATGATGTTTAAATTGAAAAACCAATAAAGATTTTTTTTTAAAAAAAGGGACATTTGTGTACATATTTATTGTTTCTCACCCACTTTCCATTCTGGATTAAATTTCTGGATTCCAAAAAAGCCCTCACAACATTTTTTCAGCTGAAACAATAAGAATAGGAAACTATTAGACTGCTAAAAAATGCTATGTGCACAACCTGAAGAAAAAAATTATGAAAGGGAATATTATATTTCCAATTATTTGTGCCTGAATATTTTCTAGTTTTGATCCTAGATTTATATTTGGGGTTTTAAAGTAACCCCAAAATACATTGATACCACTTTAGCACACAGAAGAATTAATTTTAAAATACAATGGTTTCCTCCACATGCAATGTGATTACATTAATAAATACATTAAAGTTTTAGTTAAAGTTTTATTTTAAACTGATATCCTCCAGATGTTTTTATTTTTGATTCACATTCAGCTCCCTCAGCAGAAAATTGAGAGGATACTATGTAGGGAAGATTGGTTTACTGATAGTTGATGCTTGAAGTTAAATTCAATAACATCATACTTGTATATTAGTTTGCAAGGGATCTTGGATCAGCTTTCCTAAGACTGTGCCTTCAGGATATGTAGGATAGCTAACTATGGTACCGTGTTTCCCCGATAGTAAGGCAGTGTCTTACTTTTTTTTAACCCCCAAAAGCCCCCCTATGTCTTACTATGGGGGTATGTCTTACATTGAAAAAAAAATTGAAAGGGTCCTTTTAGCAGCGCAGCAGCGAGGAGGCGAAGATTGGGGTTTCCCCTTTGCGTGGGCGGCGGGGAAGACCCAGGGAAGGGATAGCGGCGGTGGTTTGGATTAAGCGATCGTAATCCCCCAAAAGGATGAACTCCAGCATCGGAAGGCCGATGAACCGATGGCTACGAAATTAAGGCTTTTCTTTGAGAGAGAGAGAGAGAGTGGGGGATAGTCGTCGTCGGAGCGCTAAAGACCAGGGCAGAGAAAGTGCGAGCTGCATGCGGGAGAAGCGGAGGAGGAATCAGGCAAGCCGAATGGGAATCCCTCCCCTGCCCTCCCTCGCTCCATTCCCCGCCAGCAATTCCTCCGCAAACCCACCTCTACATCCTCGCTCTGCAAGTGCCGAGACAGGCGGACCACATTGCAAAGGGCTGCCTCTCCTGCCGCCGCTGCTATTGCTAATGCCCGGGGCTGTAAGCAAAACCCGGAACGGACTCACACAGAACCCGCTTCTCCCGCATGCAGCTCGCGCTTTCTCTGCCCTGGTCTTTAGCGCTCCGACGACGACTATCCCCCACTCTCTCTCTCTCTCTCAAAGAAAAGCCTTAATTTCATAGCCATCGGTTCATTGGCCTTCCGAGGCTGGAGTTCGTCCTTTTGGGGGATTACAATCGCTTAATCCAAACCACCGCCGCTATCCCCCCCTCACGCGATTCCTTGCACCTTCTTCCCAATGTTATATCTGCGGTTCAGCCTCCTTCCCCGTCGAGAAAGCGTGTGCAGCGGGGAAGACCCAGGGCTCCCCCCCCCGCAATACCCCCGTGTTTCCCTGAAAGTAAGACATATGTCTTACTTTCGGGGTATGGCTTATATTAGCCAACCCCCCTGAAACCCCCCATATGTCTTACAATCGGGGGGGTCTTACTATCGGGGAAACACGGTATGATAGACATTGTAATCAAAATATCTAGGAGGTTACATAGGATTAAATTAAGCAGACATTAATTAATTGTGTTTTACTTGCATATAGTCCAGCCAGTGATGGGCTGCCAAATTTTTTACTGTCACACTAGAGGTGTGGCTTATTTTGTGGGCGTGGTTTAATGGTCATGTGACCGGGTAGGAATGGCTTAAAGGTCATGTGACTGGGTGGGAGTGGCTTACCGACCAAAATAAATTTTCAAATAGGTGCTTGCACTCTTTTTTTAGTTGATTAAGAGTGTTCGGAAACTTCAGATCGTGCAAAATGCAGCTGCGAGAGCAATCATGGGCTTCCCTAGGTATGCCCATGTTATACCAACACTCCGCAGTCTGCATTGGTTGCCGATCAGTTTCCGGTCACAATTCAAAGTGTTGGTCATGACCTATAAAGCCCTTCATGGCATCGGGCCAGAATATATCCGAGACCGCCCTCTGCCGCACGAATCCCAGCGACCGGTTAGGTCCCAAAGAGTTGGCCTTCTCCGGGTCCCGTTGACTAAACAATGTCGTCTGCCGGGACCAAGGGGAAGAGCCTTCTCTGTGGAGGCCCCGACCCTCTGGAATCAGCTCCCCCCAGAGATTAGAATTGGCCCCACCTTCCTTGTCTTTCGTAAACTTCTTAAAACCCACCTCTGTCGCCAGGCATGGGGGAACTGAGACATCTCCCCCGGGCCTATACAGTTTATACATGGTATGTTTGTGTGTATGTTTGCTTTTAATAATGGGTTTTTTAGTGTTTTTTAAAATTATTAGATTTGTTTTACATTGTTTTATTGTTGCTGTGAGCCCCTCCGAGTCTATGGAGAGGGGCGGCATACAAATCTAATAAATAATAATAATAATAATAATAATAATTGACCTAGTTTTTAAGGGCAAATAATATTCATTGTAAAACCTAAACTTCAGAATTGCCCCCACCAGTGTTCCCTCTAATTTTTTTGGGGGGTGGGCGGAAAAGTATAGTGTCTGAGTGGCAGTCCCTTCGGGACTGGGCGGCACAGAAATATTAAATAAATAAACAAATAAACAAACAAACAAATAAATAAAAAACCCACCCTGTTTTGCCTCAGAGAATTTCAAAATAAAATACTGTACTGTGTGTCTATAACAGTGAGCTCATAATAGGGCAACTCTATCAATATCAAAATGCCACTTAAATAGTTGAGCTAGTTTCAAACTAGATTTTGGTTTTCCTTCTCTCTTCCTTACTCCATTCCTTTTCTTTCTCTTTTCCTTCCTCTCTTTTTTCTATCTGTTTCTCTCTCTTCCTCTCTCACTCTTTTCCTCTCGGCTTCTGGGCAGGTTTGGAAAACTCTGAGTTGATGATGATTTTTAAGTGAGCGATTGCTCGCTGCTCAGCTTAGAGGGAACTATGGCCCCCACCCTCCTTGTCTTTCGTAAACTTCTTAAAACCCACCTCTGCCGCCAGGCATGGGGGAACTGAGACATCTCCCCCGAGCCTATACAGTTTATGCATGGTATGCTTGTGTGTATGTTTTCTTTCTTTGTAATAAGGGGTTTTTAATGACTTTTAATTATTAGATTTGTTATATATTGTGTTATTATTGTTGTGAGCAGCCCCGAGTCTACGGAGAGGGGCGGCATACAAATCTAATAAATTGAATTGAATTGAATTATTTGAATAGCCACAAAAAAGACAAATGATAGACAGCATTATTTGTTGAAGAGCACAGTAACATTTTAAGGTTTGTACTGAACCCACAAAATTCATTATGATAAAAGATTAAGCAAGTAGCTCAATTTTCTTGCTATAAAAATTCAGTTCTATATAATGATTAAAATGATTAAAGCGTTTATGGGTAAAACATACTATTTAATTATTTCCTATTTTAAAAGTAATTAATGATCATACTAAGGTATTAGAGAAGGAAGAACAATAAAAACTATTAAGTTAGTTGGGGGAAAGATCAAAGGCAAGATGAGAAAATATTATTTTACTGAAAGAGTAGTAGATCCTTGGAACAAACTTCCAGCAGACGTGGTTGGTAAATCCACAGTAACTGAATTTAAACATGCCTGGGATAAACATATATCCATTGTAAGATAAAATACAGGAAATAGTATAAGGGCAGACTAGATGGACCATGAGGTCTTTTTCTGCCGTCAGTCTTCTATGTTTCTATGTATTCAATAAATTGTGCATAAACTTACTACCCCCTCTGCGACCCCCCCCCCCCATGGGGGCAGGAATCCATTACTGAGTCCAGCCCTTGCAAGGAGGGATATTTTTAGGGTTACATAGTTTCTCTGAGCTTTGATATAAAACTATTTATGTATAATGTTATTTGGTGAATTATGGAAATTAATGTCTGTGCATACAATGTAGCTAGGCAATGCATACCGCTTTGTTATAATAGGATATATATTGCTCAACACTTAAAAAACAGAATTTCACAAAATCAAACTCTGTGAAATCAAACTGTCCACTTAGGAAACAACACTGATTGACAGTCAATTTCACATGTTGTGCAAATGAAATATTCAGTGAGAATATTTCATTCATTCAGATCTAGGATGTGTTATTTGAGTGTTCCCTTTATTTTTTTGAGCAGTATATTTGTTCTGGACTTCATATGATTGCAGAATCATCTATTATAGTTTTGTCTTACATGCTGAGGGTTCTATACCTTGTTTATGGGATCTTTTTTAGGGAGGAAGCGGGTCAGTTTTCATAGGCCCAGTAATGATTTGTATTTGATTTAGTACGTACGTATTTAGCTATGTGTATGTGTCTAATAAAAACAATACTTAAGAACTTATAGGAGTGGAATCCCGATGGAATAAGATAAAAATGAAACGTGAATGTGGATTATTATACTGTACTTCTGTTTTTACATTCTGAATTATATCAGAAAAGAACAGAAAAACCAATAACTAATTATGAATGCCAGTCATTTTCTTTTATTTTGTTTGAAATTATTACAACTCTGCTTGGCTTCAGTAATCAGCTTTTTCAACTGGAGAAATATATTTGCTCTGGGAGTGAGTTTTTGATATGTAAACGGTCTGGACATTACTGAGAGAGTCTAGAATATGTGCTAAATAAATAAGCATAAAAGAAGTATGATAAATTGATTTGGTCAGAGAGAAGGAATGATTATTGAATTGCAAAACAAATATATGCAGGAAAAATAAAAAGACTGAGAGGAAAGAGAAGACCAAGAGAATTGTTATTGGATTGAACCGATGAAGTCCTCAAAAGAAGAGAGGTGAGAAGAATATAAAACACATAAAGTAATACATTGAGTTGGTCAAAGACATGGAGGAATAGAGTTATAAAGAGATATAGTGAATGAAATGGATATAAATCAGTTTTATCTATATTTCCTTTGTTTTCCCCATACCTTTAATTTTTTTTGCTCACTACTCCTCACTTTTCTCCCCTGCACTTTGATAACATCTAACATTTATGATCTCAATAAACTGCACAGGATCATTTATGTACACACACATTCCTATCCCAACTAACATATCTCTGACCTCAGCATCATCTCACTAATATATTTATCTACAAATATATTAAAGAACTAATAGGGATATAACAAATTCTTCACTTGAATCATTTGCTAAGTATTCAGTTTATTCTCATAAAGGGGAATATTTGTAGCTCAGGGTTGACATGAGGAGTCCGAGGTGCTCTCTGTTTTCTTGGAGATATTTATTTATCCAAACTAGGTAATATAATCAGTGCTAATCACTAGCACTGGTGACGTTACCTAGTTTGGGTAAGGAAACTTCTGCAAGAAAACAAGCAAACTCAGAGATCACCAAGGGCCCTCAATTTATTTCACATATGCTTCTATCATATTCTTACTCTATTCAGTAATCAACCTTCACCAAAATATTGCACAAACACTTCATAATTCAAATTAATTACTAATGTAACTCATTAATAACCTTATAGTAAATATTCTTTCTCCTGTGTACATTTCTCACTTACTGCTAAAAGTAGTAATACTGATATGCAGCATTTGACGTCACGCTGCACCTCCTATCTTACTACAGTGGCACTTCTATCTACAAATGCCTCTACTTATGAACTTTTCTGGATAAGAACCGGGTGTTCAAGATTTTTTTGCCTCTTCTCAAGAACCATTTTCCACTTACAAACCCGAGCTGCCGAAACTGTAACCAGAAAAGGCAGGGAGAAGCCTCCGTGGGGCCTCTGTAGGAATCTCCCTGGAGGAAACATGGCCTCCACCCTCCCTGTGGCTTTCCCAATCACATGCATTATTTGCTTTTACATTGATTCCTATGGGAAAATTGCTGCTTCTTACAAACTTTTCTACTTAAGAACCTGATCATGGAACAAATTAAGTTCATAAGTAGAGGTACTGCTGTATTGCTTTTCTTATTCTTTCAATCACAATTCTGCCAAGCTCTTCCTGGGAAGATTTAGAACATTTAGCAAATGAATTCTCATGTAGCTTTTGTCTTTGTGTGTGTGTGTGTGTGTGTGTGTGTGTGTGTGTGTGTGTGTGTATGAGAGCACAATAAGAGCATATTACTGTCAGGCTGCACTTTTGTTCCTTTTGGTCTACCTCCAATTTTTTCTATCAGGACAACTGCATTTTCTATGTCTTTTCACATTCCTCTTCCCTTTCCTTTGACTACATTTTTACAGCAGTTTTTTCTCTCTTGTGTTATTTATATAGTATCCCTTCACTTTCCCCTTCACATTCATGTTATCTATGTAATTCCACCAAGCATGCTTTTTATTTTTCCTATTATAGTAACGTTACAGACTTCTGTGAGTCTTTTTTATATAGTTAGTCTTTCATCCCACCCAACCTCACAGTATTGTTGTGAGAAAAAGATGGTACACACCTGTTTATGCTCCTGGAGGAAATATGGCTTGCTAATCAAATTATCATTTTTGCTCTCTCCAAACGGTTTGGAACAGAAAATAGAAATTTTTCTAATTTTCTAAAATGCCTTTTTAGATTCACTTTCCACTCAGCTTATTGAACGATTAATTTATTTTCTAACAATGCAGGTTTTTATACTATCCAACAAGTTTGAATGCAGGTCTTATACTGTTACTATTTTATTTTTATTGATTTTATTCTCCACATGCTGCTTTTTGAAAGTATGAAATAAAGCTCTGTGTTACATTCAGAACTTTTTACCATCCTTGTATCCTTCACTAATTGTTCCAGTTTTTATCTTAAATCAAGTTTTTATCTTGAACTAGTTTACCAATCTTAATCATACCAATGTCACATGCAGTTATGGCACAGTTTGACATCAGTTGTGGATCACATGCAATAAGCAGAGCCAAAGCCCATCTTTTCCCCAGATGTGCTCGTGTTACTCTATGCAAACTAGGCTCTCAAATCTAAAGGCTACCTTGCAAATTAATATTCTGTTAACCCGCCTCCCAGGAAGGCCTCCATAACAATTAGGAAGTATGCATAATAAACCAACACAAAATTGAGTTTTAATTCCAGAGGCAGAAGGATGAAAGGAGATGGCTCCCTTCCCTAATGGGGGGCTCTTCAGAAAAACACTTGAGGATGTTTGAAGATTCTTTTCCCTAAATGGTGACATGTTAGGACATTGCTATTACAGCTTTTAAAAAAAACAACCCAAGAATAAATATACAAAGAAACAATGTGGAAAAGAAACTTGAGTTAAAAATATTGTGGAAAAATATTGATATATTCTCCCTTCTCATTTATTTTCCTAACCACTAACCACAACCTAAATATTTGTACTTTATACATTGAATAAGTAAACACTTCTGCTGTTACCTGTTTAAGTCATTCCAACTATAAGTAATCCTTGACTTACAATCATTTGTTTAGTAACCATTCAAAGTTACACCACCACTGAAAAAAAGTGACTTACAACCAGTTTTATACTGTCGTAGCATCCCCAAGATTAGATGATCAAAATTTGGCTACTTTGCAACCAGCATGCATTTATGATGGTTGCGGTGTCCTGGCATCATTAAGTTACGGTATTATTTATTACCTGCTTAAAAACTTCACGATTTATTTAATAGTTTCAGTGACTTGCTTAACAATTCTGACAGTTTTTCAATTGCAAATGAGGCCCAACTCATTTAATAACTACCTTGCTTAGCAATAGAATTCTGTTCTCAATTATGGTCATATGTCAAGGATTCTTTTACGTTTAATTGGTCTCATGACTCTTTTACTATAACGTGTATTCCAGTCATCTGGATTTATCTTGCCGTGTGAAGTGCAGTATTTAAGAGTGCCATTCCTGCCTGAATTGTTAAAACTTTTTATTAAAGGTTATACACTGGCCATTTTACTCCCTCAATTTTATATTGTAGCCAAACTTATTCTTGCAGCTATTGACATGTACAAGGGTCGCCACAAAACAAGCACCACATTTTTTCCCTCAGCCTACAGTGATGGTATGAATGCGAAACTTTAGATATACATTATTGAATTGTCAGGAGTGAGTGTGTAAATGTTGTGTTTCTTCAGACAGCGTAGCTGCAGCAGTATTTCAAAATGGCATCTGTAAATGATGTACGTTATGAGGGTCACCCAGAAAGTAATGCACCACATTTTTTTTTCTTCAACAATTATTTATTGGACACAACGAAACTTACATACAGGAAAGAATGATGTTTCTTCTACACTCCCTATATTTGCTCGTAATCTGCATCACGTTCTATGGCCTTCCTCCAGCGAGACAAAAAGGCATATATGCCCTGTCGGTACCACTCCTTGTTCTGGTCATGAAGCCATTTCTGCACTGTGCGAATCATCTCTTCATCACCCTCAAAATGTCTTCAGCGAATGGCATCTTTTAATGGCCCAAATATCAGCTGAGTCTTGTCAGGTGTGACAGCCATGCCTAGCCACCCCGAATGCTGCAAATCTTGAGCTCTGCCAAACCGTCTTCTAATGGCCTCACCCTCTGTGCCCAGCAACTAACCGTACTTCCGTTGACTGCAGATTCTCCATAAACTCTACACAAATGTTTGTGAATGTTCCCAACAGTTTTTTTCTCCGCAGTGAGAAATTCAATGACGACACACTGCTTGTAATGTACATCACTTACAGACGCCAATTCAAAACACTGCTGCAGTTACGCTATCTGTCTGAAGAAACACAACATTTACACATGCACTCATGACAATTCAAATAATGTAAATGTAAAGTTTCGCATTTGTACCATTACTGTAGGCTGAGAAAAAAATGTGGTGCATTACGTTCTGGGTGACCCTCGTATCTTAACAAACTACGGTATTTTTCACTTGTTTTTTCTGAAATTGTACTTAATTAAAAGGTTGCACACACACACCCTAATAGGTGATTTTTTAAAAAAATGTTATTTGTGAGCTATTTGCAATTTTCAGAAATGCAATGATGTTTTAGCTAAAGGAAGAAATATTGTAATTAATGGTATACATAATACCTGTAAATGTTAATAATCCTGTGTTTTTCTCTCTTACAGGTTAGGCTGTTGAGATAAAAGCGATGGACATTCAAGATTAGATCGTTTGTTTCCCAATGTGCAGTCATGTCCCTCTTTTGACAAGCCTACCAATGCCAGCACTTCCTCCATCAATTCTTCCATCACATTTGATTGACAACATCACAGAATATGATCTAGGAGTCTGAACCAGCTATTTTCATGGACACACTCTTCATAGGGACTATGGGTAGGGGAGGGGAAAGAAGGGAAAGTGGGAGAATTAAAGAGGGAGGGATAAAATATATATATAGATAAATATATATATATATATTAAAAATCTATTTTTAGTCTTGATAGACTTGTTTTAAATGAAAGGTGCGCTATCCCTTTTTATGCATTAAATTCCATTTTTAGGACCCACATAGGTATGAGGTTGCTCATAAACGTGTATTAACTAGAAGTCAGAAAAGGCCTTTACAATGTAATCACTTTTTCTTTTAGAAGGAGTGTTGGAGTTAATGAGTTTTCTTAATCAAACTTGTTTCTCCGCTCCATTTTCCACAATAGAAGATCCAGGTTTTAAAGAATACAATTTTTTTTGTTGCTGGCAAAACTGTCTGCAGGGATGAGAGTGGGGAATGAATGGTTGCTGGGTGCTTGTATTTGTGTATGTGTGAATAGCATTTTTTTCTTAAAAAAGAAAAAAAAAGAAAAACACTATTTATTTTTATTAAGAAGAGAATCCTGAGAAGCATCAGAAGACTACTATGTCATGTGGTTTGTGAAATAAAGAATGTCTTCTACTTGCTTCATATTCAGATACTTTAACCTTATATACATAACTTTGTACCAAAAGGTGGGAGATTGGGGCCATTGTTGGCCGCTGACAAATATTCCCAAATCATTCCAAGGAATTGCTGCCTTTTTTGAAGACAGTCTATATGAGGCTTGCCTACTGGAAAGGGGCATTCAAAAGATGTTTGAATGTTGATATAATCAGTGTGTGTTAAGCTGTCCAGGAAAATTCAGTTAGCCCTTCTCTTCTTTTGTTACCCAAAAGGAGGAAGGGGGAATGTCAATTTAGCAGCCTACACCACATGGTTATTTTTTTCTTCGTTTGTACATTGTGTAATTTTAAACATTTGAGTTTTAGAAAACAAAACTTTTTTCTCTTGTTAAGGCCTTAAGAAGGGGTTAGTGCATCTTTCACGGATCACTCTGCCATGGGAATAAAATAGCTGTTTCGCAAACAGTTTTATATATATATATATATATATATTAAAAAAACTAAAAGGAAAAACCCACAAAAAACCTAATAAACTTCATTTTAACCTAATTTTATCTGTGAAATTTAATGTATTTCACTTCTTTGTGAACAAGCCATTTTTCCACGGTTGCTGTCTATAATTTGAATTACTAGTTTTACTTCTCAGATTTAAACTGAGTCCCCATGCTGCTTTGGGGATGGATTGAAAACAGACTCTACGTTGATGCCAATAAACTTCTGATTTCTTTTATTTAAAATAGAGATGGGCAAACATTCCTGTCTGTTTTTCAAGTGTCCTTTTCTTGTCCCAGCTAAAGTGCAAGCCAACGTGTCATAATGGTTAGAGTGTTGGATTAAGATTGGGCAGATGAGTGTTCTAATCCCTGCTCAGTCATGAAGCTCATTAGATGAATTAGGGCTGTCTTTACCTCTCTATCTAATCTACCGGTACTTCACAGGATTAGTGAGGGGAAGCTAAGGATATTGCCACGAGTTCTGGCAGACTGCAAAATATAAATGTCTCCTATACATAACTTTTTTTAAAAAAGTGTCCACTGATAGCTATGGCCCATGTTCCAAGGATGCATGATTCCAAGAGGCAAATACAGTTGAAGAGAAAAGTATTAACCCTCTTCATATGCTGTAATCTGCCTGAAATTCATAATTTAACTTTTTTCTTGTTTTTATAAGATATTTGATACCCCAGATTACATGTTTCTAAAAATGATTTTCTTCTGTTTTGTTCTATAGGAAGTAGGCCAAGCACCATACTTGGCTTTTGAGTGGGACTACTAAATAAAGCAGTGTGCAGAACCAAACCAAAACTGAATTAAATTTTGATTCATTTAATGAACATTAGTTAATACAGGTTTCTCCAAGCATGTATTTAATAATGCTCATATTTTTTTAAATTGTAATTAACATTTACAGTTTTTTTAAAAAAGAAAGAAACCTCTTACGATATTTGTTATTTACCTGAGGTTTTCAGGAGCCAAGAAATCGGTTTCTTTCCTCTATTTTTATCCACGCAGCATGTTATAAACTTTCACCATGTTCTTGCTTTAATTCTTGACATAGGTTTTATCTTTTATTTGCAAGTAATTGCATTTTGCCAAAGTTCCACTAAGGGCAATAAGAAAAAGACTTAGTGAAAAGACAAGAGCCACCCACCAGTTAGGTCAACAAGCAATTTAGGATTCATTACATTAGGATCCTAGTGGAGTCACTGCTAATGAATAAATTTTTGACCAGATTCAAATACAGAATTATTCACAAAAAAACAAAATTTCATAAACCCTCTAGAGCAGTGTTTCCCAACGTTGGCAACTTGGAGATATTTGGACTTCAACTCCCAAAATTCCCCAGCCAGCAAATGCTGGCTGGGGAATTCTGGGAGTTGAAGTCCAGATATCTGCAAGTTGCCAACGTTGGGAAACACTGCTCTAGGGTCTTTGAAAAAAACAATACATTTTGCAACAAATAGCAAGTTAATAAAGCTTAGTATGTAACAGTTTTGACTCCAAAATTTAAAAGTTCAAACATTTTGTCTCCCTGCGGAAGAAAAAAAAATTAATGTATTTTTCTTAAAAATTGATTTAAGAAACATTTGTATTTAAAATATTTGAAGTAAAATTTACAATTCAGCAAAAAGATTTTCCTATTTTTATCCCATATGTTAGTCTCAAATACCAAAGCCTATTTATATATTTATTATATTTATATATAAATATTATATTTAGTAACACTTCCCAATCATGTTTGTAGGTTTGGTGCCAAAAGGTTTAGGCGAAGCATATTTAAAGTGGAACAGTCCCAATTTTTTTTTAGTTTGTTTAGCATCTGAACAACTAGGAAAAGAGCTGTACTGATTGTGGGATGGAATTCACAAATTTGGAAGAAACATTGTATCAGTTAGGTACTCATTGTGACATTTCAAAGGTTGGGAGAAATATTCAAGAGTGTATCTTCAAGACACCACTTCAATATTTAGATTGTAAACTAGACAGGGAACTGGCATTCATTGCTATATAAATTAATGTTAGTGTATTGTATCATCTGATGAAATCAACATCATCAATGCACTTCCCTCTGAACTAACAGCAAAAGCTTCATCTTCGATTTTTCTCACTTGTCTATTTCAATAGCTTATCTGCTTACTCTTTTCCAAGCTGAAAATATATCCAGCATTCAACATGGCTTCCATATCATTTATTCTGGTTGCTTATCTTTGGATAGGCCATATTTAATACTTTTAAAAATATTGCACCCAGTAAATATTAAATAGACCTTAATAAGCACATGGATACATTACTGTGACTGAACCTTCTTCCTAATCTTCAGTAAGACAAATGGGGGTTGCTGCCTTGAAAATTAACGGTAATACAAAATGCAATAGCGTACATACATACACTTTGGAGATACATTACTCTGGAATTGAATTTTTTTTTACTAGCTTCCTATTTGTTTCTGAGCACAAATCAAATCTGCCTGACAAACCCTGAACAATTTGAAGTTAAGAAAATCTGAAAGTGCCTTTTTCACATTAAATTACAATAAAGAGCAGCAGTTCTATTATATGTGCAGTACTAAAAAGGTTTGGTAAGCATACATGTGTAATAATACTCCAATTATGGAATTATTGTAAGGAAGAAGGATTGCCTGCTTACTCTGCTTTCAAAGGGTAGTAAAGTTCTGTACTGCTAGACTCTAGAGTATTACTGTGCCATTTTATTCTATCTGTTGATAGGATTTCTAAATAATAAAATTATTAAGGACCCAGATTGTGGGGGCAATATGCTGGCTCTGTTAAAAAGTGCTATTGCTAACATGTAAGCTGCCCTGAGTCTAAGGAGAAGGGTGGCATAAAAATCGAATAAATAAATAAATTAAAAGGGGTTCAACAAAGGAAAAAAAGCTCTGCAGGCCTCATTCTGAAGATCTTCTCCCAAGTTGACACAAAACTATTAACAGATATAGGAAGTCATTGACTTATAACCACAATAGAGCCCAACATTTATGTTGCTAAGTGAAACAGTTGTTAAGTGAGTTTGCCCCATTTTGTGGCCTTGCGACAGTTATGAAGTGAATTGCTGCATTTTTAACATAGTAACAGTTGTTAAGTGAATCTTACTTCCCCATTGACTTTGCTTGTCAGAAGGTCGCAAAAGGTGATCACGTGACCCTGGGATACTGCAACCATAGTACATGCCAATTATCAACTGTCTGAATTTTGATCATGTAACCATGGGGATGCTCGCAAAAGTCATAAATGTGAAAATGGTCATAAGTCACGTTTTTCATTGTAATTTTTGAAGAGTCACAAAATAAATGTAAATTATAAAAAAATTGTAAATTGAAAACTACCTATGCTCATGGAATATTATCAACAAGGAGAGACACTATCCGGTATATTGCTGCAAGCTATATTGTTTTTTCCCATGTGCCTTTTATTTATTATCTTCTCACTTTTTAACCATTTTTGTTTATTGCTTTGTGTTTAAAGCTACCTGTGACATTATCATCAAGTCTACCTTCAGAGTTTAGTCCTGCCTTGCATTTAGGAATAGCTGAGGTTAGTGCCAAAATAACAGGACCAAATGGAAATCAAGATGAATTGTTCAACCATATATCTTCTCTTATACAGACACTGTTGCCACAACCAAGCTACTATATAAAAGCTTGTGCTTGTACAGAATAAAAGCAGGAAAAAGGAAAGTATATTTAAATATTAAGTATTAGAAATAGGATGTTTTGAATTAGATAGCCAGTTGCTGTTCTAATGACACTTATTGGTAGTCACTGTTAATAAAGGGTTGCTGGACTTGAAATAGATAATATTGTGCTTATTAATTGATTAACACATGTCAGAGGTTAAAAAAAAATTAGAGAAGACACTTTATGATTATATCAGTATGAAATGTAGAGTGATTACTATAAATATAATTTTCTTGGCAGTGTTATACCTTCTGGCTTGCTTCTACAATGTTGTTTTCAACTTCCCAGTTGAAAAAGCTACTTAAAAGTTCTGGGATTCCCAATCATTCCTTCATCCATGTTGTAATACCAGGTCTGACTTGGACCAACTTCTGAGAGAAGATCAGCTAACTGCTGCCACCAGTTGAAACTTGCCAGTGTTACTTAATGTTTTATGAAATAGGCTATAAAGACCAGCTCAAGAAAGTCCTGAAAACTTTGCATCCAAAAAGTACGCTGAAGTCACTTTTTAAATTAGAATTAAAAACAGCAAGCGGCGTACAAACACACAGTAAGGCTCAAGTGTAGATAAATTCCCACATTTATAAAGCTAATTTAGAATGAAATTCATCTAGATTTTTTTCTATGATTACATGAAAAGAGAGCCCCCCCCAAAAAAAAAATTCCCAAAGAAAATGAGAAAAACCTTATTTTGCGCTCCTTTTGGAGAGAAGCAACCCTTCAGGTTAGAGTCTCTTATTTCGTAAGATTACCAACATTTGATAATCACACACCCCTTTCCCATTGAAAAGTTCTTTTTCTCAGTCTATCCTAATTTAAAATATATTTGCTGCTGTCCTCTAAAATGTGTTTCTCACATGCAATAAATTTGGGTGCTGCACAGGTTCTTCTAGGGGGAGAACTTTTTAAAGACTGCCATGTGTGGTTAAGATTTCGGAAAGTGTTTAGAAATGATTTGATCCACTAGGAATAATGGTCAGTTCCACTTGGCATCTCTTAGCAATTCCTCACTGATGTCAGTCTATCCTTTGAAATTTTAATGGCAAATTGTAATAAATATATTCCTCAAAACTATATTCTAATTCTCTAGTTCAGATTACAGGCTGCCTTGCTAGCAACTACAGAAAATAAGTGTATTCTGAACAACGTAGATAACTAAAGATTTCCAGCTTTCTAGGTAAGAATACTGGAGTTAATCAAGATTTGTTGTTTCTTGTAAACGGCTTGATCAGGAAATACAAATTCTCTTGGAGAAATGTTCTTGCTGGATAATCTTCTATCTTCTAAACTATGGTTCTGTGTTTCCTCAAAAAATATTTTGCTCAAAAAGTGCTTTTGTGGTTTTGGTAGTGAACAGAGAGCAGAATAAGTATAGCTTCCATTATTCGTACTTAGAAAATAAGATGTTTTAAATTAAAACACTTGATGATGCCATGTTCAATTAAAACTTTTTTTCAATAAGATCACTTTATTGATGGGGCCTGCTCTCCCCTCTACTAAGAACTATCCTATCTCATCTGTTATTTATTTAATATATATCAAAGGGTTAAGTAGTTCTCCCAAAATTTGAAATGAATGGGAATTGGACACTACTATTTGGGACAATGGAAAACAGGAGGAATAGTATTGTTTTCATATTTAGAAAACAAGTGGGGATGGAGGGTGTATATAGAGAAAGTGTCTAATTAATTAGATTTCATGGATGACCCTTCATTATGATATTTTATGTTACAGCTTCAACTGTTGATGCAGAAGTAGAGGAAGTTGATGAATTTTAGGATCAATGAAATTGACAGAACATGCAACCAAGAAGAATTGATAGTGTTTGGAGGCTAGAATATTAAAGTTGGGAATCATAAGGAAAAGAACATAATTAGACTGTATGGCCAAAGAACAGAACTGCAACAGGAAAATCGTTTATCAATTATCTGCTAGTCCATTGATTTCACCATTGCTAGCAATAAAAAAATGATACATATACACATTGTACTAGATGGAGAAACAGACATCAAATTATATTATTGGTGCAAGTAGGTGGAAGAGCTCAGTTACAAAAGCAGCAGCAAGCAGGCCAAGAATGACTGCAATATTGTTTTTATTATTGTTGTGAGCCGCCCCGAGTCTTCGGAGAGAGGCGGCATACAAATCTAATGAATTGAATTGAATAAATGATGAATGTGAAAAAGATTGCTGAAGAACAAAAACAAGAATACCAACTAAATGCCACAACCAACAGTAGAATGTGTTGAGACGCCAAAGCTAAGAATGACACGTCTCATCCCAAAACCTTCTTTAACTCTGAAGCTGAAGAAGCTTCTTGGATGAGAAACAAAACGTCCTCAAAGAAAAACCATTTGTGTCTTGAAAAAACACCTTTAGGACAACCATAAGGTGACCAGATGTCCCGCTTTCTGCTTTTTCATAATCTGTCCTGCTTCCTGTGCCATTTCAAAACTGTCCCTATTTTCTTCCTTCCTCCCCCCCCCTCTCCTCTATGGTGATGGCGGAAGGAAACGGCGAAGCGTCTTGGGGTCATCCTGGGTGGGTTGTACTTCCTGTGTCTCCCACCTCAGGATAGGCCATGCGCTCATGATGAGCTTGTTGATGAATAATTCTTCGGAACTAAGTGAGGGGATCCAGCTGTGGCAACCTGTTACTGAGGCCATGCTCGCAGGACACGGCCTGGGCACTGGCAGCCTGTACATCGCCGAGAGGGGAGGGCGTATATAAAAAATATGCAGTTTCAATGAGTAAATGAATGAGTCAGTCGAGGTGACTGGGGCCCGTACTTGTCCATCTGTCTGGGAAGAGTTTGATCTGGTGACACCTGATGAAGTGGACAAGGCCATTGGAGCTGTGAGTTCCGCCACCTGTTTACTGGATCCGTGTCCCTCCTGGCTGATTTCGGCCGGCAGGGAGGTGACACAGAGCTGGGTCCAGGAGATTGTCAACACTTCTCTGGGGAGGGGGTCCTTTCTGGCTCCTTACAAGGAGACACTTGTGAGCCCCCTCCTCAAGAAGCCTTCCCTGGACCCAGCCGTTCTTAACAACTACCGTCCAGTCTCCAACCTTCCCTTTATGGGGAAGGTTGTTCAGAAGGTGGTGGCACTCCAACTCCAACGGTCCTTGGAAGAAGCCGATTAGCTAGGCCCTCAGAATATCTCCAAGATCGTCTTCTGCCACACGAATCCCAGCAACCGGTTAGGTCCCACAGAGTTGACCTCCGGGTCCCGTCGATTAAACAATGTCGTCTGGCGGGACCCAGGGGAAGAGCCTTCTCTGTGGTGGCCCTGACCCTCTGGAACCAGCTCCCCCCAGAGATTAGAACTGCCCCCACCCTCCTTGCCTTTTGTAAACTTTTAAAACCCACCTCTGCCGCCAGGCATGGGGGAACTGAGACATCTCCCCTGGGCCCATACAGTTTATGCATGGTATGTTTGTGTGTATGTTTCTTTTAATAAGGGGTTTTCAGTGAATTTTAATTATTAGATTTGTTATATATTGTACTGTTACTGTTGAGAGCCACCCCGAGTCTATGGACAGGGGTTGCATACAAATCTAATAAATAATAATAATAATAATAATAAATAATAATAATAATGATGGGCTGTCCTAGCTGGTCGCCCGGAAAGAAAGGGAGGGAGGTTGAGAGAGAAAAAAAATAAAGATAACCCCCCCCTCTCTCTCTCCCCCATCTCCTCCATTGTGAAGTGTGCTAAATTTCACTGTGCTGCGCAACATGGAGATGGCAAGAGCAGTTTGTGCATCTCCCTGAGCGACCAAGGCATGGCCAGCATCAACAAGGGCTGGAAGAAGAGCCTGTGAGACCCAGCAAGAGATGAGGCACCGGAGAATCAGCTGTAGCTGCTTCTCTCCACAGAAGAGCGATGAAAGGAGGGATTCACAACAGAGGGATAAAAGAGGAGGCGCAGTTACTGATCCCTTTTTCTAGGGCAATGGGTACGTTCTGCATCCATATCAGTGCATTGTAGTTTCCAGAGTTTCAAAGAATAGAAGAAATTGCAGTTCACATCAAGCTTCCAATAAATGTCACTCTTATAAACTAGCTTTTAAAAATAAGCTTGAATTAGCAAATCCATGGATATGGTAAATAACAGCTGTTAAAAGGCAATATCCCTCTGGCACAATGGCAGACATACTAAATGACATACGAGCCATATATAGGTTCCATTTAGATTAAAGATTGGCAGCTCTTAAACAGGCAAAAATGTGTAGTCTCCATTATTGATCTATATTCTGTCACAATAAAATATTAGTAGATGGTATTGTCCTTATTTAAAGCGGCTAAGTGGATGAGTTTGTTTTCCATCTCATCAAACACTGGAAAACCTCTATCAATTTCTTTCTCCCTAACATAAGGTAAGTGGGGTAGAGTGAGCATAGAACAGGGATGGTGAACCTATGGCACGGGTGCCACAGGTGGCACACAGAGCCATATCTGCTGGCATATGAACTGTTGCCCTAGTTCATCTCCAATGTGCATGTGTGTGCCAGCCACCTGATTTTTGGCTCACATAGAGGATCTGGGAGGCATTTTTGGCTTCCAGAGAGCCACCAGGAAAGGAGGAGGGTGTTTTCACCCTCCCCTGGCTCCAAGGAAGACATTGGAGCCTAGGGAGAGTGAAACATGATCCCACTGGGCCCACCAGAAGTTGGCAAACAGTCCATTTCTGGCCTTCAGAGGGCCTCCGCGGCGATGGGGGAAAGCGGTTTTCACCCTCTCCAGGCATTGAATTATGGCTGTGGGCATTTGGGCGTGCGCGATAGCATGCCCATACTTTTTTGGCACCTGAGGAAAAAAAGGTTTGCCATCACTAGCATAGAACAATGGATTTAGCTGCCTATTAAGTTGCCTGACTGATATATAGTAAGTACCAAGAACTAACTTCATAAGCACACATGGAAACTGCAGCCTGTTTGGGGGATAAATGTAGCACTTTTACATAAGTTCTTAGAGATAACCAAAATTAAAAAACACAGCCATAGAGAACCCCTTTTTAATGAAAGCAGTGGAAAACACATAGTGCAATCGATGATGATAGTTTATTGGGCTGTAAAGGGGATGTAGGGCCAGGAAATTAAACTCTTAGATTTGCAACAGGGATGCAGGCTGTCTTTAAAAAATATAATAATAATCCCACTGCTCCCTTTGTCTAGTCTCCCAAGAGACCCAATATTACAATATTACTTTGGATCAGGCTTCCCCAACATAATTAAGTAAAATTTAGCTTCAAACTCTAAACATACATCAGTTATAGAATTTAATTCAATAAATAAAACCTATCCAGACTACAGATTGATAATGTACTGCATCTGAAGTTTGGGGTTCTCTTCGTATAAAGTTTTAAAACTTAAGTTAGTTATAATGAAAGCTGGAATTTTCAAAAACTAATGCAATTTTTTTTCTTGATTTGTAATTTGAAATTCATATATTCACTACTGTCATGATTACATATTTACATAATAATTTTAGTATTTAGCCACACCGAGTACTCGGAGAGAGGTGCCATACAAATCTAATAAATTATTATTGTTGTTGTTGTTGTTGTTATTATTATTATTATTATTATTATTATTATTATTATTGATGTACAGTTTTAAAGTTGAAGTAAGGTTTTCTAATATGTATAGCTGAATCCTTGACCTAGCTGATCGGGAGGAAATGGAGATTTTACAGTAAATTTTCCCCTGCCATGCCCACCAAGACACACCACGCCCACCAAACCACACCTACAGAACCGGTAGTAAAAAACAATTGACTCCAACCACCGCACTGAGTTTTTTTGCTCTTAACTCTTGCTGGTTGGAAGATATGTGAGAAAGACACTGAGAGATGAGATAAAATTAAGTTGTCTAGGGCAGCGTTTCCCAACCGGTGTGCCGCGGCACACTAGTGTGCCGCAAGACATGGCCAGGTGTGCCGCCAAGCTCCAGCTGGGCGGGGCGCTGCCAGTACTTCCGTCCTGGGACTCCCGCTCACAGCTGTCCCCCGGCTCCTGCTCGATGCCGCGGTTTTCGGCGCTCTCCTGCTGGGCCCCAAAGAAGGAAGGCAGGAAGAAGGAGAGCTCCATTCTTCGCGCCTTTTTCCCGCCTTCCTTCTTTGGGGCCCAGCAGGAGAGCGCCGAAAACCGCGGCATCGAGCAGGAGCCGGTTGACAGCTGCGAGCGGGAGCCCCAGGACGGAAGTACCGGCAGCGCCCCGCCCAGCTGGAGCTCCTCTGGCGTCGACGGCAAGTGTCCTTTGTGGCCCGGCGGGAGGGCACTGGCGATGGGAGCGGGGTGGTGGTGGCCGCAGCGGCCGCAGGCAGTCGCAGGGAGATGGCGGCGGCGAGAGGGAGCGCTCTCTCTCTCAGATGACTGCAAGCGGGAGCCCTGATGGTGGCGGTTGGAAGTGCTGCTAGACGTTGTACATGCTGGCGCTGCGGGTCTGGCATATACGGTGTCCAGCAGCACGTCCAGCTGCCGCCGTCAGGGCTCCCGCTTGCAGTCAGCTGAGAGAGAGAGAGAGAGAAAGAAAGAGAGACATATAAGAGAGGCAGAGAGAGAGAGAAAGAGAGACATAGCAAGAGAGGCAGAGAAAGAGAGACAGAGCAAGAAAGAGAGGCAGAGAAAGAGAGATAGAGAAAGAGAGAAAGAGAGACATAGCAAGAGAGGCAGAGAGAGAGAAAAAGAAAGGGAGACATAGCAAGAGAAAAAGAGAGACTTAGCAAGAGAGGCACAGAGAGAGAGTGAAAGAGAAAGAAAGAGAGACATAGCAAGAGAGACAGAGAGAGAGAAAGAGAAAGAGAGATAGCAAGAGAGGCAAAGAGAAAGAAAGAGATATAGCAAGACAGTGAAAGAGAGAGAGAAAAAAGCAAGAAAGAGATAGCAAGAGAGACAGAGAGAGAGAGAGAGCAAGGGAGAGAGAAAGACATAGAGGAAGGGAAGGAGGGAGAGAGAAAGAGAGCAAAAAAGAGAGGAAGAAAGAAAGAAAGGGATAGAGAGAGAGAAAGAAGGGAAGGAAGGAAAAGAGAGAAAGAGGGAGAAATAGAGCGAAAGGGAGGAAGAGAGAGGGTTTTTTTGTCCAAACTTTTCTTTAGCCCCCCCCCCCCTCCGCCCCCCCCCCCCCCTTCAGTGTTCCCCAGGATTTTGAAAATATGAATAATGTGCCGCGGCTCAAAAAAGGTTGGGAAACACTGGTCTAGAGCAGTGCTTCCCAACCTTGGCCACTTGAAGATATCTGGACTTCAACTCCCGGAATTCTTGGAGTTGAAGTCCAGATATCTTCAAGTGGCCAAAGTTGGGAAACACTGGTCTAGGGAATCTGCGCAGGTGCAGTAGCAGAATTGCGCCGGACTCCGCTAGCACTCAGAGCCACGGCGGCGAACACACGTCACCGTCCCACCTTAGCAGCCCACCTCCGCCCCCATCCCAGAATAGTCGAATCAGTCTGACACCCAACTGTGTTGACATTCCCACATCGGGACACTCAGCTTCCGGTTTGGGCGGTCGCACAGCCCAATGTGAGTTTCCTAGGCAACGTTCTGTTTAAATCCTCGCAACGCTGTTGGTCAGCACCCGTAAGTAGCTCATTCTTCCAATCATAAAACTAGAGATTAGCCAATCGTCGGTCACCTTTAAGGTGAATGGCGTAATTTTTAGCCAACAAAAATATTAGCCCCACTCCGGAGGAAAGGTCGAGGGCGGGGTTTAGTTCGTTAGGAAAACATGGCGGCTGCCGGGGCTGGGAAGGTGGCGGGCGCCGCGGTCGGAGCCGTAGTAAAACCGATCGTCAGTCGGGATTTGGCTGAAGCCAAACGGCACGTGAGAGAATTATATAGAACCTGGTACCGCGAAATCCCAAATACCGGTGAGGGGTCCGTTGATTACACTCGCGATCGCCGCCGTCAAGGTCGTAGGGACAGGAAACGATTAACTTGGTTTGGAAAGGAGCATCGCAGACTGGAGTTGTCTTTATATTTCCTCCACGACTTCTCCGATCTGAAGGGATGCTTTCACATTTTCACAGAAATGCCTTAAATGGAATGAGTACTTTAAATCGCTTTGATGACTAAACATATAAATAAGTAAGAGATAGTAATTTGGGATTAGGTTCATAAAATTGGAAGGACCTAAAAGATCATCTAGCCTTTCCGTTCTGCAGCATTCATTACACTACACCATTCCTGATAATTATTCAGCCAAGATATTATATGTGTGTGTGTGTGTAGCCAAGATTTTATAAAGGATTTTTAGATAGCCAAGATTTTATATAGGATTTTTTTCTAAATCCTACACGGGAAGAAACCCGAATATACCAATATGGTATACAGTATTCAGGTTTCTTCCCGTGTAGGATTTAGAAATTTTTGGCGACGTTTCGACAAGGTCCCACTCGTCATCTTCAGGCTGGTGCTTCTGTTCTTGTTCGCCCTAGAACAAGGACAGAAGCACCAGCTTGAAGATGACGAGTGGGACCTCGTCGAAACATCACCAGAAATTTCCAAATCCTACACGGGAAGAAACCCAAATATGCCAAGACTGTCATACCTGTACCCGTGAAAATCTACGAAAACAAATATATATATGTATATATACATATATGTTTTTTCTGTTGGAACAAGGCCAAAATAGTGCTATCCTAGTCTCCCTTAATTTTAAATATTCAGCAAAAATATGTGATGTAGGTATATAATATACATATGCATATACAAACACACAATGTATGTGTGTGTGTGTGTGTGTGAATAAACACACACATATATATAAACACACAGAAGATTGACAGCAGAAAAAGACCTCATGGTCCATCTAGTCTGCCCTTATACTATTTCCTGCATTTTATCTTAGGATGGATATATGTTTATCCCAGGCATGGTTAAATTCAGCTACTGTGGATTTACCAACCAGGTCTGCTGGAAGTTTGTTTCAAGCATCTACTACTATTTCAATAAAATAATACTTTCTTGCGTTGCTTCTGATAGTTCCCCCAACTATCCTCAGATTGTGTCAGTTTTCTGTCAAATCTACACTAGTCCCCCTTTTCATTTATCAGCAAAAATATTTTACACAGAGAGAGAGAGGTGATTGTATGCATTTGAGAGAAGGATTCATGGCATATGTATTATTCAAACTGTTCTATTGATTAGGGTCTTGTGTATCTTGCCCCCTTTTCTTTGGTTTCTAGGATTCTTTCTTATTCATTCATCTTTATGTTCATTTGTCATTGTTGAATATTCAGTGTATTCTGAATGTAGCATAAAACTCAATGGAACTATATCATGATCCAGAAATAAATCTGTTAATATTAACTGCATGCTAGGACATAGTACAGGGCATTTGTTTGCAGTAAAAACGCATGTGAAATAGTTGGTGTTTTAGTTTCATAAATAGCTACAGAGTGGAAAGAATTTTTTTTAAAAAAAATAATGTGGATTAAGAAAGCCACAGGGGTTTCAAATGTGTGTTTGCAAATTGTAGTTTCAAGTTTTGATCAAACTAATTCTCAACATTACTTGAGAATCCCAATTATAAAAAACTTCCTTGTAGGTTTAAGATTTTACCTCAAATAATACATAACTTTTGCTTGTTCTTAGTAAATGAAAGTATCTCTGCTATATACAAAAATGAGGTTTTAAAATACAGTACCTGTTTGTATTTCCACAGGACATTATTTAGTATAGTACAGAATTTAATTTTAGGGCGTTTTAAAAAAAAATGCCTATGGAGAATCATTTGTTTAAGTGCACTAATAATTTGAAAATCTAGTTATACATAATAAAATATGAATAATTGTGTACTTTATAGTGGTTTCTGATTTTCCTGCAGCTTAAAATATACTTTTCTATTAATTATTTTTTTCACCTGTTCCATAATGTTCAGTAAAACAGCCTGTAAATTAGTTTCATCGGAGGTGGTGATAATGTTGACAACTAATATACATGGGATTATTTTTCACTCATGATCATTATTTTGCTTCTGGTCTAGTGCATACATACCAACTGGAAATCACAGTGAAACAGGGGCGTGACAAGGTGCGAGAACTCTTCATGAAAAATGCTCATGTTACAGACCCCAGAGTTATTGATTTGCTTATTATTAAGGTAAGACAAATAATACTTGCTCTGAATTCATAGCAGATGTAGTATTAGGGAAGTGATAATGATAAATATTTCATCTTTTTGTCAATTCTGTGTGAAAATAGAGAGTGGGAAGTTGTAACCTACATAAAATACTTCTTATTTTTTTCAGTTCTTTTTTGTCTGAGTTGCCTGAGTTTTCTTCCTTGAATGCTAAACATATTTGGTAATATATTCCACTAAGCAAGTAACTATTTCAAAAAGGCAGTTAAAATTCCAGCACAATTGAGTTGTAACAATTCCATACTGGCTTCTATTAATTGTAGCTTGTCTACCCAAAGACCCTCTAGCCCAGTGATGGCGAACCTTTTTTCCTTAGGGTGCCAAAAGAGCATTCACGTGCGCTATTGTGCATGCTGAGTGCCCATATCCATAATTCAGTGCCTGAGGAAGGCAAAAACAGCCCTCCCACTCCCCGGAGGCCCTCTATACTGGATAAGATGATCGCTTTTCCTCAGTGTGCCAATTACTTTTAAATCTTCAACTATTTCTCCTTGTTAGTGAGGATTGGGTCCAGGATATTTCCTCTAATCCCTTTGTACTTTCTTCCACCTTCTGACAAATGAAGTTGTCAAGAGAGATGAAAAGAATTTGTTGGAGTTCTGACTTGGCAGAGTTAGATTCCCACTGTATACCAGGATAATTGAAATCCCTCATTCATAACTGAACTCTATATTGCACAGGGCCCAGGTTATCAGTGGGACTGCATTCCTCTAAGAACATCTACCCATCCTACAAGATCAGATAGGGTGGGCACTCTCCTAGTCCCTTCCCTTAAATTTTGCCATCTTGTGGGATATGGGAAGCATGATTTTTTTATGGCTACCCTGCCTTATGGAACACACTTACCCTGTAAACTACCCCCTTAGCTCAACTCCTGGCTTTGCCCCCAAGTGCTGGGATAGGGCAATCTGCTGTATGTGAAAGCTTAAGTTTGATATCGGAGTTTTAAAGATTGTGGTTTTTAATCGATGTATATATCTATTACAGGTAGTCTTCAATTTACAACCACAGTTGAGCCCAAAATTTCTGTTGCTAAGTGAGACAGTTATTATTCCCGTTAACAGTGGGGGGAAGATGGCAAAGATCAGCTATGGGCAGGAGTGGTGGAGCACAGGACATCAGGAAGGACGGAGCATAGGGTGAGGGGATTGAAAGAGGGCAGGGCAGCCGAAAGGGCAATGCTGGGGGCAGATAGGCAGGTGAGAGGAGTTGAAGCCTCCCTATAGTTGTAAATGTGAGTGGCTGCCAAGTGCTCAAAATTGGATCATGTGACTGCAAGGGAGATGTAATCATAAGAACATAAGAAGAGCCATGCTGAATGAATCAGGCCAAAGCCCATCAAGTCCAGCATTCTGTGTCACACAGTGGCCCACCAATTGTCCATGGGGATGTTGAGCAGAAAGAGAAGGCAAGACCCTCCCTTTCCCTTGACCCCAAACAAGTGGTACTCAAGGGAATCCTGCCTGCCTCAACCAACAGAGGCAGCACTTGCACATCCGTTTCAATAACCATCTATATGCCTGACCATCTATAATCATTGTAATGTTGGAGACCTGAGTGTATTCATTCAGTGCTGTCATAACTGAACGGTCATGAGTGATGGGGGGGTTAAGTGAGAAATACCAGTATTGTATGACTCTTTGAAAGAGGTGTCATCTAAATTAGACAGACCTCTATCTTTTAACCAGGTGGGTCTACATCAGTATTACTTATTCTTTCCTTTTACTCTTATCCAAATGCTTTTAACAATTTTTCCACACAGATTCCTGAATTTCCTGGTTTTTCCTACTATTTTTTCTCATCATTCCTATCACCCATCTCCCCCCACATTACTGTATGACTATAACTTGTTGCTTGTATATTTACAATTTATATTAATATTGTTTCCTGATTGCTTATTTGAATCCATGACAATCATTAAGTGATTCTTGACAAAAATATTTTATGTACACTGAGAGCATATGCACCAAAGACAAATTCCTTGTGTATCCAATCACACTTGGTCAATAAAGAATTCTATTCAATTCTCTTCTCTTCTCCTTTCTATTGTATCTGTTCCCCTTGAATAACTTGCTGTGCCCACTTATAAGCAACACACTGCCATGTTTCAGTGTTGTCTATGACTGCCTATCAGTCTTTCAATGGTCAGATCCCTTTTTCTCCCAGTTTGTTTCCCATATTCTATATTCCGTATAGAAATATTTTTATTAACATATTTATTGCCATCTCCTTTGTAGTTCTGCAAAACTCTGCATCGCCTCTTAATGTCCTGCTTCCTACTTCGTGTTCTGTTTCCTTGCCTGGAGTCCTTCATTGTATATTTGATTCTGGGCTTTTGCCTCTTTCTCTCCATTTTAATGCCTTCCTCATGAGACCTGTAAGGTTTTTACCAAATATTTTCTTCCATTTTTTTGTAAGATATATCCATTCTCTTCCCAAGCAGCCTTCATAAAGGGATCAGAGATAGAATCCAGAATCTTTTAGGTGAGATTACAGAGAACTAAGATTCAGGGAGCAGGAATGGACTGTGTTTTTCTATGAAAAAAAGGACAGCTTTCCGCCTATGATTTACAACAGGCACTACAGGGTGGGTAGCATTGAAGAAAAAGAGAGGTATTGTCAGAGGCAAAAATGCAACTTCTTACATCCTCTGTTTTCTATTAGAGAGTTAACATGACGTAACAGATTTTATAGGGCATGTCTTAGTTCCTAAAGAGGGCTTTGAAATTAGACGGGTTATAGGTTACTTACACCTTCTGATCTTCTCCTGAATATAAATCTACTGCGTTTTTTTTTAAATCAGTTATTGCCAATTTTTGATCATTTTGTTTTTAAAACTGATTTGACAGGAATTATCACTTGGCACATTGGTAATTTAAGTAATAATTGTTCTCTTATTCTTGGTACAGGGAAAAATGGAATTCCAAGAAACAATCAACGTGTGGAAACAAAAGACCCATATAATGAGATATTTTCATGAGACAGAAACACCGCGGCCCACGGATTTCCTATCCAAGTTCTACATCGGCCACGATCCTTGAACTAAATCATCAATAGAGAATAATGACTCTGTTTTCTGTTCCAAATAAATGCCTATCTTAACACTCTTCAGCAAGAATGTATTCAAGTAGGCATGCATTATTTATATTGAGTCAGAGTATTTGGTGCCAATATTTCATCCTAAATTCATTTTGCAAAACCTACTTCATTATAGTTAAGTATGTTGTAGCATCTCCCCTGCAAATAATGTCTTAAATAATATATAACACTGCAATCTAAAAAGTAATACTAAATTTCTCTTTACTATATGGTGAGATTCTGTTGGATATATGTGCCGAAAAGATGTTATTTGGGAGAAAATGAACCAAATGTAATTCAGAGTATTACATTCTTAGGATTCTAATCAATTTTTATATATTTATTTTAGGGGCTACACTACAGTTTTCATGTATTTACTGCCACAAAATTGTAGCAATATTCCCAAATTCTAGAATAAAAATCTCACTCTGCTTAAATGTTGGCAGCAGAAATGGAGGTTACTTATTACAATTTTAATAACTGTAGCAACCTATATACTATTTCCATTATACATCCTAATCCTATAAATTTTCTAAGGTATTTCAGATGCATGTTATACAAATAAAAAACTAGGTAACAGGAAAAATCCAATAGTTATACAATAGTCTAAACAGTTTTCTTTCATCAAAATTATAATTAAAACTTTCTCAGAGTTCTATAAAATTTACATTTATATTTACACAGGCAGCTGTTAAATATTATATAGCTGGTTCAATTGAATCAAATAACAAGATTGAAAAGCTGCTTACTTTTCTATAGGCTTGTGATTTTATTCCTTTCGGAAAGAAAGCTGACATTCTATTTTATATAGTATCAAAGATAGATAGCACAATCCAAAGCATATTAATTCAGAAGGACATCTCAATTCAGTAAAACATACATTCCCAAAAGGATGAAGACAGCAGCTTAGTATATAAAAAAACCACACGAGACATGATCTCTAATTCTTAATTTACTATCCATAGGAATTATTTGTATTAATTAGGGATCCAGTGTATTCAGAAATAAGATACACTCTAAGCATGCAACAATTGTTGAATCAAGACGTATCTATGTATTCGTAAATAGATATAGCATTTAAACATTTTTGTTTATACATGCACAGAACAATCCGTGGCACAAAGGGAAGTCCAGCTGTTCCCAAAATGTTCATTAGCCATCTGAGAGGAGCAGTGATTAAACACTGACATTAGAACATTTTATTATGGCTTTGTTCATCTTCTGCCACATTGGAGACCTGTAAGAAAACAGGAAATATTTCACACTGTGGAACTACTTTGTGATTGCAGAATATGAATTCTGCACTATTCAGAAATAGTAAAGCTTAGGATAAGAGACTTGAGCACAATTGGATAACAAAATATGCAACTTGCTCTAAAATAGCATGAGGGAGTAATTATTATTCTGGTAATATTTAATTTTGATATTTACTTCAGCACGAAAAAAATGGTGTATACCTGTTTCCTGATTAGGAAAAAAGAATGCATTGGTTCAAATGGAAAAAATTCATATGCATATCAATATGCACATCAGAAACACAATACTGATGCATGATCACATATAATAGTGGTTCCCAACCTTGGGGTCGGGACCCTTTTGGAGGGTCGAATGACCATTTCATGGGGGTCGCCTGAGACCCTGGGAAAAGACAAATTTCTCCTAGTATTAGGAACTAAAGCTTCTATTCTGGCATCTTGGAACATATTTTTACAATCCGACCAATCAGGCGTTTACAGTGAGTGCGTCTCTCTGACCTTCCTGCCAGTCAACTCAAAGCTCTGTTGGGAGAATTGGCGCTATACCTATGGTTGGGGGTCACCACAACACGAGGAACTGTATTAAGGGGTCGTGGCCCTAGAAAGGTTGAGAACCACTGACATATACTATTAAATGTAATGTGTCTTTGATAAGTATTTAACATACAGTTGTACCTCTACTTATGAATTTAATTCATTCCATGACCAGGTTCTTAAGTAGAAAAGTTTGTAAGAAGCAATTTTTCCCATAGGAATCAATGTAAAAGCAAATGTGTGTGATTGGGGAAACCACAGGGAGAGTGAAGACCCTGTTTCCTCCCAGGAGATTCCTAGAGAGACCCCATGGAGGCTTCTCCCTGCCTTTTCCGGCCCTGTTTCCTCCCAGAAGATTCCTAGAGAGGCTTCATAGAGGCTTCTCCCTGCTTTTTCCGGCCCCGTTTCCTCCCAGGAGATTCTTAGAGAGGCCCCATGGAAGCTTCTCCCTGCCTTTGCCAGTTACAGTTTCGGAGGCTTGGGTTTATAAGTGAAAAATGGTTCCTGAGAAGAGGCAAAAAAATATTGAACACCCGGTTCTTAGCTAGAAAAGTTTGTAAGTAGAGGCGTTCGTAGGTAGAGGTACCACTGTACTTCTACTAGGCTATTACAGAATAGAATACCAAGTACCTACAAAGTCTTGGAATATCAATTCCCATTGTGTTATTATACAAATACTACTGACATATATAACTAAAAATACGTAAAGCATAATTTGCATTTGCTTACTTTAGCTTTACTGCAGAACTGGATGTAGAAGATAACAGGAAAAAGAAAGGAAGGCCTCAGAAGAACAGGGATCGTTCATGCTATGATAATGAAAAAATGTTAAGATGTGGAAAAGATATAAGTAGATAGGTTTCTGTCCCCAGTTTGAGGCCATAAGGGTTTTTTTTTTAGAATATGTAGGCACAATTAAATTATAAAGTTGTTTAAAGTTGGCAGCAAGGAATATTTAATTCTCAATTGTGTAACCATAAACAATAATACCATTTCTTCATCCTAAAAAATGCAAATTATGTGGTCAAAAATACCTGAGGGAAGAACAAAAATAGATTTTGTTCAGTTCTTTCAATTCATTCAAACTTAATTTTTACTTGGAGCTGTCTGAGGTTTTTTTTTGTCCTAGACCAACTATTTATTTAGTCACTTCTCCAAACCTCCCAGCATGGCAGTCATAGGCTACATGCAGCTGTTAAACACTGAAAAGGGATGGGCAGCTATGATTGTACCTATTAGTCATCATCATCGTCATCCTCTGGCACAAAGATATCATGTTCTTCAAGCAAGGCTGCAAAACTTTTGCTGATTTGTGTCCCAACGTAGAGAAAGGGAATTACAATGGCAAACACACGGACAAGTCCAAATGGCATCTACAGGGATTAATGAAAAGCTGGTTAACATCTCTTGGCATATATACAAATGAACAAATTTATAGCTGTCAGAATAAAACTAGAAACAGATGGAAGGAACAAAAAGAATCATACAGCTGCCTCAGTAAATTTAACCATCATCTTACTGTACTTGTTTTCAGGAGTGTTTTTGAAAATTACCTTTAAATAAAGAAATCACAGAGCATCCATAGATTGAATAAGTGTGACGGCTGCCTCTGGTTCTCAACTTACATGGGGGTTTTCTGTCCACTCTTATCTATATCCGTCCTTCTGGAATCCCAACCACTTGTCAGGTGAAGCTGCTGCTGAGTTTCTAAAATAACTGGCGGAATAGAAACCACTTGCAACGGGATAATATATAGAGCCTCTGGGGTGCAATGGTTACAGTGCAGTACTGCAGGCTACTTCTGTTGATCACCAGCTGCCAGCAGTTTGGCAGATGGAATCTCACCAGGCTCAAGGTTGACTTCCATCCTTCCAAGATCGGTAAAATGAGGACCCAGATTGTTGGGAGCTTACACCCTATAAACTGCTTAGAGAGGGCTGTAAAGTAATGTGAAGTGGTATATAAATCTAAATCTAAAAAAGTAAAGTTCTACATTTAGGCAAGAAAAACAAAACACACAGGTACAGTATATGTGGTACACTGCTCAACAGTAGTAACTGTGAGAGGGATCTTGGAGTCCTAGTGGACAACCATTTAAATATGAGCCAGCAGTGTGCAGCAGCTGCCAAAAGAGCCGACACAGTTCTAGGCTGCATTAACAGGGATAGAATCAAGATCACGTGAAGTGTTAATACCACTTTATAAGGCCTTGGTAAGGCAACACTTCAAATACTGCATTCAGTTTTGGTTACCGCGATGCAAAAAGGATATTGAAACTCTACAAAAAGTGCAGAGCTACAAAGATGTTTTGGGGATTGGAGGCTAAAAGGTGAAGAATGGTTGCAGGAATTGGGCATGGCTAGTTTAATGAAAAGAAGGAATAGGTAATGAAAAGAAGGAATAGGGGAGACATGATAGCAGTGTTCCAGTATCTTAGGAATTGCCACAAAAAAGAGTCAGCCTATTCTCCAATGCACCTGAGGGTAGAACAAGAAGCAATGGGTGGAAACTAAACAAGGAGAGAAGTAACTTAGAACTAAGGAGAAATTTCCTGACAGAACGGTTGATCAGCGAAACAGCTTGCCTTCAGAAGTTGTGAATGCCCCAACACTGGAGGTTTTTAAACAGATGTTGGATAACCATCTGTCTGAAGTAGTGTAGGGCTTCCGGCCTAAGTAGCGGGTTGGACTAGAAGACCTCCAAGGTCCCTTCCAACTCTTGCTATTATTATTAAATGCTATTACTAATGCTATTGCTAATGGCACCCCTGAAGATAAGCCAGCCTGCAGCAATTCCTTGGCCACTTGTGGGCTTTAAGAGTTGGGTCAACTGGTTCACAAGTCTTAAAGTGGCCAAGGTTGGAGACCCCTTGCTGCTCCAACCGAATTAAAAAGCGTTCACCCCAATTACAAGGGCAAGTTCTAGTAATATTTCCTCACACTGACTAGGGTGGGGGGGACACGACTTTAGCTTTTCAAAAAAAAAAAAGTAATTGTTGGGGGGGCGTCACAGACAGGAACGCAGTCGGGCCGCTTCTCTGACACGAAATAAAGGCCCTCGCCCTTTTAACAGGGTTATTTCCGCGGATGTCCCGAACGATTGTTTTATCGCTTGGCAACGGTCGAATGTCAAACAAAACCCGCCCTTCCACAATAAGCGACGCGCGATTGGCTGAGTAGACCTGCCAATTTATCCCATCCCGCATAAGCGATTGGCTCGGTTTGGTTCCTACCCGTTTCTCCTATTAGAAACCGCGCCTGACTCTCCCTTTCGAGAACTGAACTCACTTTGACAGGCTTAGGCAAGATGGCGCCACTCCGAGTGACCGTCATGTTTCGGGAGGGTAAAACTGTTGCTAAGGGCGCCTTCTGGTTCTCGACGGGTCGCGACCTTGCCCAAGAACCGGCCGTTGACCACAACCGCGAAGCCATCTCCTCTAGGCGGCTCCTCCCCTCGGAGTCGGACACACTCTCGATAACCGGAACTAGCGAAAGAGTGGGCGGTGCTTTTCCAAACCTCGCGAAATATCGATAGGCGGAAGGAGAGATTATTTAAATCGCGGGTGTCTGAACAGTTCGATTTAAAAAAAAAAAATCCATTTAAATGACATGTTTAAATTCTCCTGGAGCGGCATTGAAAGTTGCCAATAAAAAAATAATAAAAATTAATAGTTTAATAAGTGCACCAGTCCCCTGTCCTAATGTCTCTTTTATGTTTTACTAGCTTCATGAATATGAACTCTTATTTATTTACTGTACTTTGTCTGTACATGGCATAGGTTCGCCATCACTGCTCTATAAAATTTAAACGGGATAGGGAAAAAAAACGAGTGTAGCTTCTGCATTTCTGTCTTATAATAGTGATGGGAAGACTGAAGGAGGTGGGCTAAGAATAGGGAGGCAGCAAAGTTCTGGATTCCTGGTATTTTCTTTGCAGCTTCTGGACAGATCCAGTCCAAATTAAACCTGTGCTACAAAGAAAAGCTCTGCTTTCCACTTTAAAGTCAGCCAACCCTTCTAATTCTTCAAGATGTGCGTTCACCCTGTTTTGTTCCCCAAATCCCTTTTGAAAATTTCAAAGCCTACCTTGCTGCCAACTTTACTGCAAGCATTCTGTAGCTGTCCCATAAATAAGAAGGTTCCATAATTGGACACTCAACCCCTGCTCCTCACTTCATGTGATTCAAGTTCCATACTACAGTGGCCCCCAACCTTTTGGGTAACAGGCTCTGGTTCAATGGAGAGAGGTTTTTCCGTGCACTGGAAAGGCCGTGGTTTCACATGCTGGCTGCACCCCATGGATAGGGCTTGATTTGTTTGCGCAGCCCAGTTTCTGGTATGCTACGGAATGGTGCCAGTCCATGGACTGGAGGTAGGGGACTTTTGCTGTACTAAATCTAAGCAGTTGCTGTGATGGGAAGTTGAAGCCAGCAAGGTCCTTTTTCTCTGCATAAAGGATTGGTGCAAACCTAGCTATTACATAGCCCCCGAACCTCCCAGTAATGGTGGTGGGAGTAGGGAGTATCTAGAAACAAAGACAGGCAGAAGTTCCTTTTCAGTGAAGAGTTCCTCCTCAAGAGCTTCAACATTCCTACTGTAAAAAAAAAAATCCATTACAGCAATTCTTCTTATACTGTGGCTGAGCTGGAGAAAAGTCAATTCAATCATCAAGTTTAGATAATGGCATAGGAATGTGCAGAAACTGAACTGATCAGAGCACCCTCCTGTTCCAAGCAACAAGATAAAAACAAACTAATAATTTCACGAAAAATATATCAATAAAGAATAAAACTGCAATTTTGGGAATCACTACAAAATGTGATGGCCTCCAAAAATAAGACTTTGCAAAGATAAATCATCCGGGACTGCCACATGACAATCTACATGCTATTTCTAAATGCCAGTTGCTAGGGTAGAGAGCAGAGAGACATTGATGATCTCTCTTATGGGTCACAGACTTTGGGGTCTCTTTATTCTTTTATTATTATAATAATAATAATAATAATAATAATAATTTATTAGACTTATACTTTATAAGTTTATAATTTTGATAAACCTTTCAACTCTAAAGTAAAAGCAGTTTCCTCAATATTTTAAAAACCAACATATTTATTATTTCACATTTTGTGTAAATAAAGTAAAACATGATTCATGAAAATCTGTGCAATTCATAAATTTGTTTCCAATGTAACATACTTTTCTTTGGTTTAAGAGATATTCCCTTCTGGAAAGTATAAAATAAGCGTACACTGCTTTTAAAAAATAATCATTAAGTCTGACCCACAAATAATTATGAAATAAGATTGTACTTTCCTATTTTGGGTAAAATGCAATTTATAAAACACATTTTATTTAAAATAACATGCAATATACATGTAATATAACATTACCAGAATGTTATAGGAGGTTATTAGCTTTATTATACAATGTAGCATGCTTTTTCCCAACTACTAATAACAGTGTTACTGGTTGTGATCAAAACTACTAGAGGAAAAATCTGAAACCAGGTATACGTCAATCACAAGTAATTCATACAATTCCCCAAATTTAATTCTACTAGTACGTATCTTGTCAACTTAATTTTATCTTACTGAACAATCAAGGTAATTTTTCTTTCTGAAATAATAATCTTAATTAGAGTATTGAAATGACTAGTAAACTACTGGTAAGTATGTAACTGCTGGATATTACTAATGCTCTATTAATCTGTAATAAATAATTATTGTTTCATTTATTCAATAATTAGTTATGTTCAAGATAATAAATGTAGGCCATTAAATTGTGAGTGGGCCCTCACAATCAGAAAGCAGCAGAATAATGGATAGATGAATGCTGAACACTAAATTAAACTCATATTCACATGAAATTATGTAAGATTGCTTTGGGTGATTTTTTTTCTATTAATCTGTATCAGTATTATGGATGGAACTAGAACAAAGTATCTAAAGCAACAGCTTTAGTCCAATTTTAGGAAACTATTGAATAAAAGTGATATTAAGATTAAATTATCACACATTACATTAACAATTTGAGAGCAGCTGCTGTTATTTATTTGGCTTTTGTTATCTACTGGTAGATCAGTGTTTCCCAACCTTGGCCACTTGAAGATATCTGGACTTCAACTCCCAGAATTCCCCAGCCAGCATTTACTGGCTGGGGAATTCTGGGAGTTGAAGTCCAGATATCTTCAAGTGGCCAAGATTGGGAAACATGATTTGATTGTGTTGCTTGGGTAGCCTTACTTGTGCTTTTTCTGCCTTTTGTGTTAGTATGCATAGTCCTTGAGTTATGACCACAATTGACTCCAACATTTGTTGTTAACAAGACAGTTGTTAAATGAGTTTTGCCTCATTTTGCCACCTTGCTGGCCAGCTAACTCATTAAGTTAGTCATGTTTGTTAAGCGAATCTCGCTGCCCTATTGACTTTGCTTGTCAGATTGTCACAAAGATGATCACGTGTCCCAGGACGCTGGAACCGTCATAAATACAAGTCAATTGCCACGGGTCTGAATTTTGATCATGTGGCCTGGGGACACCTCAATGGGGCTGGGTGTGGCATTTGACTCCATAAGATGGAAGTTCCTGAATATTTTTTAATATATATAATAGACTATAAATTAGTGAGGGGTTTTTTAGGAAAGCAACTTTTCACAGCTTTGTCCACATCTGCATGAAAATCTAAAGTACATGAAATGCTTATAATTAAAATAATATACGTATACTGTATATATATATATTGTATGATCTTTCTAATGATTAGTTAAGGCTATTATACTATTATACTGTTCCAGCATCTATCAAAATAGCTACAATGTGGAGAAATCGGAAGCATTGTAACGAGATGAGCCCAGAGAAATTCCAGGCTATTAAGGGGGGGGGGGGTTATCTTCAGACCGGATCCATCCTATAGGGACAGAGGAGGAGGAGGAGGAGCACCTCAGAACACCAAGAGGGGTAGGCAAATTCCTCAGAGGCCGAAGGAAAAGCTCTTCGAACCAATGTCGGTGGCCATCACAAGCTGGGGTAATTGGGATAAGTTTTGTGCAGGAGCAGTGAATTGAGTGGAATATTGATATCAGGTGAGTGATTGGCCAACATATATCCAAGAAAAAAAAAATGTTTAAAGAACTTTAAAGTTATTCCAGCGGAGAATGAACAGCTAAATTGGGGGGGGGGGGGGGGGAGTGAAAGAAACCGAAGTTTAAACACAAGTCTAAAATGGAGTCTGAGATTATCAAAGCATTTTGAGAAGGAACCCGAAAGAAAGCAGTTGAAAGAAAGCTGGTGTTCTGTTCGGGTCTCTGAGACCCAAAATCAAAATTTGAGGCCCTGTAAAAAATTTTCCCTGCGTATCTGAAACTTGAAATTTCATGACTTTGCATCATTTCAGGGGTTCTCTCTATGAGAAATTTTTTTGGGAGGTGGGGGGCTTCTTTCTTGCTGAAAAAAAAATAGACCAAAAGTTCTGTTCCCAGTCACCCTGACCCGGCCCAAGAATTCTTCATTTGAGGTGCTTATGTTTGGTCAATTTGAAAACTTTTTTCACTTGGAAAGTAGTCTGAACATTTCTGCACACAATGATATGAAAATTGAACTGAAAAAAATAATGCTTATTGGTTTATTTTGATCATAAACATCACGCCCCCCTTTTTTGTGAACTTTTTTTCAATTTATAGATAGTTTAGCCTGCAAAATGCGTTGAATTTTACTAAAGTTGATGTGGGATTGGTAGTTTGAACATTTCTGAACATAAGAAAAGTATAAATGAACTGAAAAAAATGATGCTTATTGCGTTTTCTTAATCAGAAATAAGGCCTCCCCCCTCCCCCCCCAAAATGCTTGCAACCATTTTCACTTTAAATTTTTTTTAGGCTCCAAATCAGAAATATTTTTAATATCTTAGGCATTGATTTACTAAATTTAACATTGCTGATCATCATAAAAATATTTTTTGGGGGTGGGGGTTAACTTTTTTCTGAGCAAAATTTTACCTCAACTTGTACTGTTCCTGGGTCTATTTGACCCGAAACAAAAAAATTCTTTTAGGTACTTAAATTTGGTCTTTTTGAAAACTTTTTTTGCTGGGAAACTAGTTTAAACATTTCTGAACAAACTGATATGCTTATTGGTTTATTTTGATCAAAAAGACACCCCCCCAATTTTTGAGCATTTTGTGTCAGTTTATATATTTTTTAGGCTACAAATCTCCAAGGGATTTTCCCCCAAAAGGTTTGATATACAAAATTGAACATTCCTGATTATAAGAAAAATATAAATGAACTGAAAAAATTGATGTTGATCGGTTTATTTTCGAATATAAGATCATATGGTCTTATACTCGAGTATAAGCCTATTTGAGTATAAGCATGGGGGCCCTTTTATGAGCAAAATACTGTAAACCAATAAGCATCAATTTTTTTCAGTTCAATTTTCATATCATTATGTTCAGAAATGTTCAAGCTACCAATCCCACACTAACTTTAGTAAAATAGAACGCATTTTGCAGGCAAAACTATCTACAAATTGAAAAAAATTCACAAAAACGTGTGTGTGTGCATTTTATCAGCAGAATAAACCAATAAGCATTAATTTTTTCATTTCAATTTTCATTTCATTGTGTGTAGAAATGTTCAAACTTGTTTCCAAGTGAAAAAAGCTTTCAAAAAGACCAAATATAAGTACCTAAAATGAACAATTTGCGGTCCAGGTCAAATAGACCCGGAAACAGAACTTTAGGTATATTTTTGAGCAGAACAGCAGGGTTAAGAAGACTGGAAGTAATATTAAATTTGGAATTTGAAAGAAGAAGAAAAAATAAGTAAAATAAGGTTTGAAACATGGATTTATATTTTTTTCCACTATTCTGTTGACTGAAGTTGCAGAGTGGAGACACCTACTAGCAGGAAAAAGAATTTCAACCAGTAACTTGCGAGTTGTAAAATCAGTTTTGTTTTTCTCATAGTGTCCTTGGATTATAAACATAGTGTCCTTGGATTATAAACATAGTGTCCTTGGATTATAAATTGTAGCAAGTTTTAAGGAGGACTTGTTTGCTTTTTAGAGGTTTGATCCCAGCAACAGGTGGTAGACATACAGAATCTTAAAATGAAGTTAGAATATCATGGAAATAAGAAAATGTCCCAGGAAGTAATTGAAATGAACTGTAAGAAATAATTAAAATGACATGTGGATTAATTTAAGTCTGATGAATCAGCAAATATACTGGAATACATCCAAGTGAATAAAGAAAGAGAAGGATTGGATGAAAAGTAATTAAGAAAAGGAAACGAATAAAGGGAAGAAAGGGCAAGGTTAATGATTACACTGGGTTTAGCAGTGGTGAAAATGGAAAGAAGAAAAGAAGAAAAGAAAGGGGGAAGAGAGTAGGCTCAAAAGGGATAAATGAGTATATTGGGCGTGACAGTGGGGAAATGAAGAAGAGGGAAAAGAGATGGGATTAGATAGGATATTAAGGCAAAAAAAAGATATAACAATTATATTATTTTTAAAAAAGAAAAGATAAGAGAATGTGAGGATGAGAGGGAAATATTAAGAAGTGGAGTGTATGGGAGACTAAATAAAAATGGAATAATGGAAAAGGAAAAAGGAATAACTAAAGAAGAAAAATGGGAAATATGATACGCATAAGTAGACTGTGTTAAGATTAATATGTGTAGTTGTAGTAGGTATTTGATTATGATGGTATAATGAATGAAATGGAAAAAGGAAAAGAAATGTAGCATATATTTAAAATGGTTTGAATAGTAAATATTAGTGACTGAAATAAAGTAAACTGGTGAAAGTAATAACTATAGGCAGAAGTGATATATTAAATTAATATTGGTGAATGGAATAGCTGGTTGATTGTTTATTAGATGACGCTGGATAGTTGAAGAAGGAAAGGTGTATAAGAAAATATTAGGATAAAATTTTAAGAATTGGAGCATTTGGGAAATTAAAGAAAAAATGGTTAATGGTATAATTAAATGAAAGAAGAATGAGAATTATGATAAAGTGAATTATATTATGATTAACATGTATAACTGTAATATTGGACTAAGATGATATAATTAATAAAATGAAAAGGGGGGAAATGGTTAAGATATTGGGAGCAATATTTGGATGAATGTATTATAAGAGGATGCTAGGTAGGTGAAAAAGGAGATATAAAAATTAAATTTAAAGAAACGTGTTATTTGTGAATTTAAATGGAAAAGGTATTGAAAAGTAAATGGAATTTTATTTTATTATAACAAATGAGAAATTAAGAATTAAGATGGAAAGGACTGCTTTTAAAGGGTGTCAACTAGACAAGGGAATAAAAAAGTTTTAGAGTAAGGGCAAATGGTGATATTGTTTAAATGTTAGAAAAGAAGTAGAATTAAAAAACAGAGAAAGAATATTATGGCAGAAATGGGAAATATATAAAATTGTGTATGGGGATTTTATAAGCGGTATAAAATTTTGACTTGAGCGAAACTCTGTTCAGAGAAAATGCATGGTTTGTATGTATGTATGTATGTATGTATGTATGTATGTATGTATGTATAGATGAAATAAAATTACAATAATAGTATAACATGAAGCAAAGGAGGAAATGACATATGGATTCTTCTCTTACATCAAGAAGTATAGTTTCTGAAATAAAGATCTGGAACACTCTTTTGAGCTGATACAGGAATCTCTTAGAAGTATCTTCTGAATGGTGCATAATTAAGAATATAGAGTTTTTAAAATTAATGGCAATAACATGTAGTGGCAATAAACAATAGAAACCAAACTTGAATTAATCATCCAGTCTGGAAGATGCAGATAATGGTGCTTCTTAGATTTTGTAAACTAAAACCTGCAAGTAAAATAAGGATTCCTGCCTTGGGCAGGGTGTTGGACTATAAGGCCCCCAAGGTCCTTTCTGGCCTGCAGAAACCTACCTTGATGGCCAATTCTCTCAGTCCTGCAAAATGCAAAATTTCCTTCAATGTGTTCCTATTTCTACTGTCTTCTTTCTTTCCATCCATTCGTTTCTCACCTCTGCCATTTCCTGACCGTACCAATTATGCAACTTTGAGAAGCAGGTAGTTTCTGGGGATACCGGACTTTCCTGTGTGGCAGAGGCAGACCCAGCCAAAAACGTTCCACCTCCAGCACTGCTGGTCAGTTTTCGACGAGGTGGTAAAGGTGGGGGCTTCAGAAATCCTCCACTGAGATCAGAAAAGGCTATTTCTGCAAGAGTGCAACCACTGTCCCATGTGGAGTAACCGTTCTCCAAGATGACAGGATGCTCTTGAATGGATATCATCATGGGATTCGATGAATGCCTCTTGCGGCCAGAAGACCGTTTCTTTGGTGACTTATGGCTAGCAGCTAAGCTCCTCTGAGCCTCTTCCAGCTGTTTCTCTAGTTCCTTGACCACTAGCCTCATATAATCAAAGTTGGCCCGTGAAAGTGCCTTCACCCAAGCCTCCATGGCAGCCTGGCAGTCGGCAACCAACACGTAAGATTTGCCACCGCTGCTATCAAAGCGGATGGCAAAAGCAAATTCCTCGGCAGCCTCGCATAGTTCCACCGTGCAGCCCTCTAACACAATGAGACCCAGGGGGTCGCGGCTCTCCCGCTCTTCGAAGTAGAACAGCAAGTTGCCCTTGAGAATGAACCAGCGGCGCTGGTAAGAGGGGACGTGGTGGTTGTAGTGGTGGCGTTCCATTCGCTTGCACAGAAAGCCGATATGATCTGCTGGAGAGTCACAAGTGGCATAATGTACCACGCTACGTTCATTAAGTTTCATTGTAGCAATATCTGCCTTCCAGAACAGAATGAGAAGAAATGTACTTAATTAACACACGATGCATATTATTAATCCAGATAAAACAGTCTAGAACTATACACACACACATGCACTACAGTGATACCTCTACCTATGAACGCCTCTACTTATGAACTTTTCTAGATACGAACTGGATGTTAAAGATTTTTTTGCCTCTTGTCAACAACCATTTTCCACTTACAAACCCGAGCCTCCAAAACTGTAATCGGAAAAGGCAGGGAGAAGCCTCCATGAGGCCTCTCTAGGTATCTCCTGGGAGGAAACAGGGCTGGAAAAGGTGGGGAAAAGCCTCCGTGGGGCCTCTCTAGGAATCTCCTGGGAGGAAACAGGGCCTCCAGCCTCCTTGTGGTTTCCCCAATTGCATGCCTTATTTACGGTACTTTTACATTGATTCCTATGGGAAAAATTGCTTCTTCTTACAAACTTTTCTACTTAGGTTCGTAAGTAGAGGTACCACTGTACAGCTATAAAATGCTGATTGGGGTGACTATACATGGAGATGGCCATCACAACTATGCAGGCAAAGGCATGGCTCTTTCTATGTAAACATGATCTATTAAAAAGATGCAGGGCTTCAATCATGTCATCACCCACATCGCTTTTGATATCCTCTTTCCAATGGATGCTTCTGTCTGCTGGTTAACCTTCCTTCCTAAGGATCTTATTGTGCATATTTATAAAGTAACAAACTCTATGGAGCTAGACTATATGACCTCTGATGCTAAAACAGTAAAAAAAAGGATTCTTTCATTGATTCATTGTTTAATAACATGAAAAATTCTGGTTGAACTTTGTAAGTTACTTATAGACTACATTTATTTGCAAACAAATTGCTACCTGCTGTGTAAATTACCATGGATTTTCATTAAGAGCTTTGGATCCCCCAGATCTAAGAGCTGGATCCATTTTTGGTCCTGGAATGGGTTGACATTGCCACATTCAGACTAGATTACATCTGAAGATGTGAGTTGTGTCTGTTCTTGGACTATGAAGACCTTTTCATGCTATACCTTAATAACCTCATGATTAGACATTGTAACACACTTTACATGGGGTGCTTTGAAGAAGACCTAGAAGCTTAATTGAGAATGCAGCACCAGACACTGGAGCTTGTTGTACCAATTTAAAACTGCTATTTCATGAACTGCATAGGCATCCAATAGGCTTCTGGTTCTGGGTAGGATTCAAGGTGCTGGTTATCATGAGCTCCCCAATCCTGATACTAATCCATGACCTGTTAGGAACCAGGCTGCATATCTGGAGGTGAGCAGAAGGCAAATGATCTCTTTTCCAGGTTTATGGAAAAGCTGTCTTGCATGAAATCGGTCCCTAGTGCCAAAAAGATTGGGGACCAATGGGTTATCACTTTTAAATTCCTACATCACATAATACTAGGTTACCTGTGGGACCACTTTCTTTCACAAACATTTACCTGCCCCTATGCTCCCACTAGGAAATATATACTCCAAGTACATGTTACTCCTCATTCTCCTCTTTTAAAGTTTACCATCTTGTAGAAAGCAGGGAAATGTGCTTTTTTTGGTGCTTCCCCCATGCCAGTGGCTCTCAACCTTCCTAATACTGCAGCCCCTTAATACAGTTCCTCATATTGTGGTAACCCCCAACCATAAGTCTAGCGCCAATTCTCCCAACAGAGCTTTAAGTTGATTGGTTGGAAGGTTAGAGGGGCACCCCCAATGTAAACGTCTGATTGGTCAGATTGTAAAAATATGTTCCAAGGCACCAGAATAGAAGCTTTAGTTCCTAATGCCATGGTAAATTTGTCTTTTCCCATGGTCTTAGGCGACCCCTGTGAAATGGTCATTCGACCCGCAAAGGGGTCCCAACCCCCAGGTTGAGAACCACTGCCCTATGCTCTCCCCTCCCAATATGACAGGCTCCATCTCTGCTCTTCTTAGACTATTAAAACCTGTCTTGACCTCTAGATATCTGGATACAGCAGCAGTCCTTCTTGATTGCTTTTCTTAACAGCATTGCACTTGATCACCATTTTATATCTAATATTTAATAGAACCCAGTTTGAAAAAATTGAACTTACCTATTGTTCAAACCAGAATGACTATGGAACACAAAGCCCAAGGAATAGCCAGGGGCGGGATGCCCGCATGGGTCTAAAGTGGCCGGTAAATGCCAAGCTGATGTATACATATATGGATGTGGATCTGTTTAGAAATATTAAGATGTGGAAAATATAAAAATCATTAAAAAAAAAAAAGACCCCCCAAAGAGTAAGATTCTCTGGAGCAACACAAACATTCATTGCATAGATCTGTCCCATGGGGCTGTAGTTTGAGGACCCCTGATTTAGTGCAATAATTTTTTTAAAAATGCAAATAATTTTTCTGCAGACCACCACCATTTCCTCGCAGACCACCAGTGGTCCGTGGACTACCAGTTGGTGAGGGCTGAGGTAGATGGTTTCTCCAGCACAGTGTTTCTCAATCTTGGCAACTTGAAGATATCTGGACTTCAACTCCCAGAATTCCCCAGCCAGCATTCGCTGGCTGGGGAATTCTGGGAGTTGAAGTCCAAATATCTTCAAGTTGCCAAGGTTGGGAAACACTGCTCCAGCAATCACGGTGTGGCACTTCCTCACCTCGGGCAGACCCCAAACATTACTCATGACTAAAAGTTATCCTCGGAACGTCTCCCCCCCCCTTTTCTTCCCCCTTTCCCCCTCAGATGGAAAACCCTTCTCACCGCCTTTTAACGCGACACAAAGGAAAAGGCGTGCCAGTTAGTTCGGGGAAGCTGAGAGAAGAGGAATCTCCGTATTAAACGGGATTCTTCCGTTCATTTAATCCTTTTAAATCCAGAGACGGGCCTACTGAAAGCGACGCCTATCCCACAACCGTACCTTGTTCGCAACTACTACCGAGAACGGCGTTAGGCTTCGGCTTTTATCCGCTCCCTGCTTTCCTCAAAACCCTCGCCCGTCCTCCTGCCTCTGCTGGACTCCCCCGTTTCGGCGCCCCGGTCCTCGGGCAAAACCCGGAGCGGAGGATCATTAGAGTAAATCTTGCTACTATCTGAGGGAACTTTTTTTTTCGCACTCCAGATTTTCCAAGAGCTTCCCGAGGAGAGGCTTTTTCCTCTTTTTAGCTCCCCTCCCTTCTCGTGGGGTCCTGAAAGCCAAGTAAGAAATCAGCAGGCCGTTCGTTACCTCAAGGAGTAAAAGCTGCTCCAGCGTTTTTCTCTCCTTGCGCGGTGGGAACGCTTTTCATGTAAAAAAAAAAACCTAAATTGGGTGGGTAAATCTCCAAACCGGCCGAAGTTTTTCTCTTCCCAGCCCGAAGAACTTTTATTTGGCGAACCTCTGTATTCGAGACACACAGTGATTTGTTTTATTTTCCCCCCCTACGCACTCCCACTTTTCCTCCCAAAACACGGATGTGAGTAGTTCCTCCCATTTTTTTTCTTCCCTGACAATACGGAGGGGATCGGATCGGTGGGGAGGAGATTTCAAGTCACCTGCGAGGTTGGTCACTGACCGGCATTGAAATTTCGGCTTCCCCGGTCCTCGTCTGACCCTCCCCGTAGCGTAACTCCTGGTCTAACCACATGGCGCGTCCCCTGAAAAGAGGCCAGGGGCAGCTCCCAGTTGTGAGGACCCGCGTCCTGCCGCTATTTACTACGCGGGCAGAAAACTCCAGCGGTCTTTTCAAGTGTGCCGTTTTATTATCGTCCACGAGGGGGCGCCGCGAGGCCACGCGTCCATCCGAACCAGACGGAAATCGGGGAAACAAACAAGATCCGGCAGAAATTGCTAAGAAGGCGGATTCTTTATTGGCCAAGTGTCATTGGACACACAAGGAATTTGTCTTTGATGTGTATGCTCTCAGTGTACATAAAAGAAAATATACAGTAGATTTGTCAACAAGCATGTGGTACAACACTTAATGATTGTCATGGGGGTCAAATAAGCAATGAAGAAACAATCAATATGATATAAAAATCTTAGGATACAAGCAACAAGTTACAGTCACAGAGTCCTAAGTGGGAGGAAAAGGATGATAGGAATGATGAGAAAAACTAGTAGAAATAGAAGTGCAGATTTAGTAAAAAGTCTGACAGTGTTGAGGGAATTATTTGTTTAGTAGAGTGATGATGTTAGGGGAAAAACTCTTCTTATGTCTACTTGTCTTGGTGTGCTGTGCTCTGTAGTTTTGAAGGTAGGAGTTGAAACAGTTTGTGTCCAGGATGCGAGGGGTCAGTAAATATTTTCCCCGCCCTCTTTTTGACTCGTTGACTCGTGCAGTATACAGGTCCTCAATGGAAGGCAGGTTGGTGGCAATGGTTCTTTTTGCAGTTCTGATTATCCTCAAGTCTGTGTCGGTCTTGTTGGGTTGCAGCACCAAACCAGACAGTTATAGAGGTGCAGTTGACAAAAACAGTGAAGGGACAAAGGAGATCTGAAAGTGGCTTCCCTGGGTTCTGTAGCTATTATTATTATTATTATTTTCTGTATCAAAACCAAAAAATTAATTGGTACAAAAAGAGAATAGACAATTGGTTTGTCTATTTACTGAATATGCATAAACGGGACCACGGTACAGTCTAGCTGTGACCGTGATACCTTGAAATACAATAAAGTGATATATTTATAGTGTTTGATATGGTCTCGCCTCCCTCTATTCTCCTTTCCAAATATGGTCTTGTTTTTCTAATCTTGCTTCCTATTTCTTTTTTTTAAAGAAAATTTTTATTAAATACTGTATATACATATTAAAAACAAAAGTAGCTATTACTGTATTATTCTATTTATTTATTATTTTGACTTCGATGCCGTCAGGTCTTTACATACATACATATACATATAGAGAGGTGGGCTGCTAAGGTGGAACGGTGACGTATGCTCACCCCTGTGGCTCTGAGTGCTAGCAGAGTCCAACACAATTATGCTAGTGCACATGGGCAGGTAGCGAAATTGCGCATTGACACACAGGTGCGCCACAGGCCCAGGTGCAGTAGCATAATTGTGTTGGATTCCGCTAGCACTCAGAGCCAAGAGAGTGAGCAGACATCACCGTTCCACCTTACCAGCCTGCCTCTGTGTATGTATATGTATGTAACCTGTCTCCACTGTATCTTCAAGCTTGCATCTCTGTTTCCATGAAGCTATGGGAATTCCTCAGGCATGGGCATAAAAGCAACCTGAAAACACTTCCACCAGTTCGTTTTGTAAACCTTGGACCACTTCAGCTCATCAATGTGCCACCAGAAGAATGCCCTGTGTTGTGAGGAGACATCCAACCAAATGATTCCACCTACAACTTTTTGAAGCAAGGCTCTCTCCTAAAATGTCCCTCTTCAGCCATTCGAAGAATAACCAGGATGCATCACAATGTACTCCCTGTTGGCGACTACTTCACCTTTAACAACAACAACACAAGAGCATGCAATAGATCCAAACTAAATGTAAATCGCTCCAAACTAGACTGCAGAAAATACGATTTCAGCAACAGAGTGGTCAACGCCTGGACTCTGTTGTTTCCTCCCCCAATCCCAAAATTGTCAACCTTACATTATCAACAATAGACCTCTCCCCTTTTCTAAGAGGTCTGTAAGGGGCGTGCATAAGTACACCTTTGTGCCTACCGCTCCTGTCCTAGTCTTTTCTCTCTCTACTTTATCCTTATATTATGTTAAACATGCTACAACACAATACTATATTTGTAGGACAAATAAAAATAAATTAAAAAATTAAAAAATCTCTGCTAAGGGACACGAAAGGGACGGCGCTATTCTGAACCTCGGCCGATCCTAAAAACCTCGCTTGGAGAAACGGTGCGCGAACTTCAGTGACGTCCAGCCACCGAGGGGAAAGGGCTGAGCTCATACGACGCTGGCGTACACGTGTCACAGGGAGCGCCTGCTTCCTCTTTTTCCTCGGGACAAAAGCGAGGGCGGCGGTGGGGTTGACGGGCGCTGAGATCAGCAGTTTCTTGGCTGTACTAATGGGGAGATAGAAGGGATCAGCTGATCGGTGGAAGGAAGCGAGCACGTGATTCGCTGCCCTGTGCAGGGAAGCGACCCACCAGCAGCATTCAATCCCGGTTGCAATACTTAAGGTCTGATAGCGTAAGTATCCCACTGTGGCTTGAAATTTGGATGGCTCACATACGTGAACGGTCGCGATGGGGAATAGTTTTTTTTTTTGGGGGGGGGGCACTTTTGTCTGATCACAGATTGCAGGATAGGAAAACGATCAGAAAAAACGAATAATCGTTCCGGAGTACCTACTGGTGACGATTACAGTTATAGAACTGAATTAATCTAGGCCGTTTGTGTCATCCACGAAACATGTTTTCATTCAATGATAGAAATACCGAATTTACACAATTATCCTCCCCCCCCCCCCCTGTCTTGATGCATCCGGAAGAGGGCTGCTTGGTAAATACGGAAGCTGGGTTGCAGCAGTCACGGGGGCGAGGGGGGGAGGAAAGAGGGATTTCTGGGAATTTCATGACCCCAGTGATAGATTTGACAAAGGTTTGCATGTCTGTCTGTCTGGTCTGCCTGTCCGTCCGTCCGTCCGTCCCTCCCTGCATCCATCCATGTTTCTATCTATCTATGTTTCTATGTTTCTTTCTACCTACTATCTCTCTCTCTCTCTCTCTCTCTCTCTCTCTCTCTCTCATCTATCTTTCTACCTACCTACCTACCTATCTATCATCTACCTACCTACCTACCTATCTATCTATCATCTATCTTTCTACCTACCTATCTACCTACCTATCTATCATCTATCTTTCTACCTACCTACCTACCTACCTACCTACCTAGTTAGCTAGCTACACACAGACATATACACGCACAAACATGTATATGCATGTATATATACTGCTCAAAAAAATAAAGGGAACACTCGAATAACACATCCTAAATCTGAATGAATGAAATTTTCTCATCGAATACTTTGTTCTGTACAAAGTTGAATGTGCACAACAGCATGTGGAATTGATGGTCAATCAATGTTGCTTCCTAAGTAGACAGATTGATTTCCACAGAAGTTTGATTTACTTGGAATTATATTGTGTTAGCCGACCCTAGAACATGCAACATATAATTGTCCATGTGAGAAGCAATCCATGTGTAGATCTAAACTGCACTATTCTTTGGATGTGACATGTTGCACGCGTCATTAATGCATACACCCTGGTGTCAATCGTTCTGCAATAAATTTGGAGCTTGGCTTGCACTGTGGAAAGTGGCATGTGTAAATGCCATTGACAATTCTCAATTGCTGGAAAGACATTGGACCAGGCACATTTACCAACAGCATGCAAAGAAAGAAGCAGCTGTGAAATAAACACATTGTCCAATTTCTAGATGTACTACTAAGTGAACAGCTGGGAAACGAAACAATTCACCATACAGCTTCATTGCTGCTGTTTTTACCTGTCACAGCTATGACATCTATATAATAGTAGGTATATAAAAACACATGCGTATTCGAATGCAATGTTGTGTCAAAATTTCAAAGCAATCAGTGAAGAAGGTCCTGTTTTAAGCACCTGTGTGTTTTTACCTGACCCAGGTGTGACTATTTATTATTTATTTATTTATTAGATTTGTATGCCGCCCCTTTCCGTAGACTTGGGGCGGCTCACAACAGTTATGTTATTGTGTCATGAAGTATGACAATATGTTAGTCGCATTACAACAACATGACACACATGTTGCCAATTCCCTTTCCTGGCCTTTCAGAAATCCATGTTTTCATCTGTTCATCTAGACCCTGAAAACTGCCCTGCAGCATTTTCCAAAGCTCCACAGTTCCGATGTGAAAGGCAGGAAGGAAAGAAAAGGTATAATATAGGTATATAAAAACACGTGCATATTCGAATGCAACATTGTGTCAAAATTTCAAAGCAATCGGTGAAGAACTTTCAGAGATTTAAGATTTTGAACAAACGGACATTTATACACACACACATTCATCATCAGCAAAAATATGTCACACACACATATGTTTTCGTAGATTTATATATCTCACCTTCCTTCGTGATTTTTTAAACTTTCAGGTTAGCCCACCTTAATGATTTCCCATTCAGACACTAACCAGATCCAGGAGAGTCAGGTGCTGCAATTCTGTTTCATTCCAAACAAGAACATTGTGTGTAATGCAACTTACTGCCAAGTTGGAAGTGGAACCAGGTGTTTGTTATGCCTGATTCTGCATCTGCACAGCTCTGAAAGGTTTAAATTATTCATATGAAGCTACTTAACACGGAGTGCATAAGATTTATCTTAGTGAAAACTACCGTATATCTCATTGAACGTAGCTCTCCAGAAGCCTTGGAAAAGATTTCCTCTGGCTGTGCTGTCTGAGATTCTTTTCTAGCAGATGTCAGAGATTGAACCTGGGAATTTCTGCATGTGAATTACCCTCCCACAAGCCAACTTTCCTTATTTGATGGCTTTCAAAGTGACGGGCTTTGTCATTTAATGAACTACACAGAGATATACAGGGCTTCATTTAGTGCAGTGTTTCCCAACCTTGGCAACTTGAAGATATCTGGACTTCAACTCCCAGAATTCCCCAGCCAGCGTTCGCTGGCTGGGGAATTCTGGGAGTTGAAGTCCAAATATCTTCAAGTTGCCAAGGTTGGGAAACACTGATTTAGTGAACTTGTGGATTCAGCATCTTCTTTAGGAAAGGGTAGTGTAATAGATGCCACTTAGGAATGCTGTGTCTGCTATTTTGCTTCTATTATTGTGTGTGCTTGCTTCAGGATCCGGCTCTAATAGCAGCACGAGTCCCATAATGGAACACTGGGAACTTGTGTTTGTGTGTGTGTGTTGTGGTGTGAAATAGGGAAGGGTAAGTGGAATCCAGAGTCAGTTTCTTTTTCAATTGTTGTCATACCAGTTTGCTGAATTCCTCCCGCAAATTGGGTGGCTCATTCTCAGATACTTTCTCAGTCACAAATAAGAGTGATAAAGAGCCTGTGGATTATAGATTAGATCTCAGAAGTATAGAGCAGTGACGGCAAACCTTTTTCCCCACGGGTGCCGAAAGATTGTGAGTGTGCGCTATTACGCATGTGAGAATGCCCATACCCATAATTCAATGCCTTGGGACGGCGAAAACAGCTGCCCCCACCAGTGTTCCCTCTAATTTTTTTTGGGAGTGGGCGGAAAAGTATAGTGTCTGAGCGGCAGTCCCTTTGGGACTGGGCGGCACAGAAATAATAAACAAACAAACAAACAAACAAATAAACAAACAAACAAACAAATAAAAAGCCCACTGTTTTGCCTCAGAGAATTTCAAAATAAAATACTGTACTGTGTGTCTATAACAGTGAGCTCATAATAGGGCAACTCTATCAATATCAAAATGCTACTTAAATAGTTGAGCTAGTTTCAAACTAGATTTTGATTTTCTTTCTCTCTTCCTTACTCCCATTCTTTGTCTTTCTCTTTTCCTTCCTCTCTTTTTTCCTATCTGTTTCTCTCTCTTCCTCTCTTCCTCTCTCTCTCCTTCCCTCTCACTCTTTCCCTCTCGGCTTCTGGGCAGGTTTGGAAAACTCTGAGTTGATGATGATTTTTAAGTGAGCGATTGCTCACTGCTCAGCTTTGAGGGAACTATGGCCTCCACTCCCCCGGGAGGCCCTCTGGAGGCTGGAAATGGCCCGTTTCCCAACTTCTGATGGACCCAGTAGGCTTATGTTTTGCCCTCCCCAGGTTTCAAAGACTTCCATGGAGCCGGGGGAGGGTAAAAACACCCTCTAATATCCCCCCGGAAGCCAAAAATGCCCTCCCAGAGTCTCTGTGTGAGCCAGAAATCAGCTGGCTGGCATACACATGCACATTTGTTTGTTTATTTGTTTATTTATTTATTTATTTATTTATTGATTGATTGATTGATAGAGTTGAAAGGGACCGTGTAGATCATCAAGTCCAACCCCCTGCCTGAGCAGGAAATCCTAGAGCACCCCAGCCAAATGGCAGTCCAATCTCCTCTTGAAAGTGTCCAGAGTTGGGCAGTTCACAACCTCCGCAGGCAGGCTGTTCCACTGGTTGATCGCTCTGACCATCAGGAAGTTCTTCCTTATTTCCAGGTTGAATCTCTCCTTGGTCAGCTTCCAACCGTTGTTCCTCGTCCGGCCCTCTGGTGCCCTGGAAAATAGTGTGACCCCCCTCCTCTATATGGCAACCGTTCAAGTACCTGTAGACTGCTATCATGTCCCCTCAAGCCCTCCTTTTCTCTAGGCTATCCATGCCCAGCTCCCGCAAACTCTCTTCGTAAGTCTTGGTTTCAAGTCCCCTAATCATTTTGGTTGCTCTTTTCTGCACCTTCTCCAGAGTTTCAATGTCTCTTTTGAAGTGTGGTGGCCAGAACTGGATGCAGTATTCCAGATGTGGTCTGACCAGGGCGTAGTAGAATCGTATTAATACTTCCCTGGTCTTTGAGTGTATTCCTCTATTGATGCAGCTTAGGATAGTGTTGGCTTTTTTGACCGCTGCTGCACATTGCTGGCCTTTGTTTGTTTGTTTGTTTTCATTTATTTATTTATTCATTCATTCATCCATTTATTTATTTATTAAATTTGTATGCCACCCCTCACCACCAAGAGTCCGAGATCTCTTTCACAATCACTACTGCTAAGTGGGGTTTCTCCCAGGCTGTATGTGTGTCTAGGGTTTTTCTAACCTTTTTTTTACGTTGGAGCTGGGCTAGGGCAACGGTTTTTGTGGCAGCAGATATGGCTCCGCGTGCCACTTGTGGCACCCATGCCATGGGTTCACCATCACTGGTATAGAGCATTGCACTTATAGCAACTAGTGGCATTCTAACAATGATGGCGAAACTGCTTTTCCTCAGGTGCCGAAATCGCATGCGCTATCATGCACACATGCCTCCATCCATATCATGCACACATGCCTCCATCCCTGCACCCCACCCCCTCACACATTCACGTGTGACACTTCTCTCCCCCCCCCCCCGGTGGGCCCAGTAGGCCCATTTTTCACCCTCTCCAGGCTCCAGAGGCTTCTCTGGAGCCCGGGAAGAGTGAAAATAGCCTCCCCCATCCCTCATGGTAGCCCTCCAGTGGCTGAAAATGCCCTCCAAGAGCCTTTGTGAAAGCTCAAAATCAGCGGGCCGACATGCACTGGAGCTAAGCTCACGTGTTAGCAGATGTCTGCATGCCACAGGTTTGCTGTTATGGCATTATAGTATGAAATGGAATAGTTCCGATGGAGGCACTGCTTTAGAAAGTAAATTTAGACAGAGCTGGCATAGGGTAGTTGGTAGATGGATGTGAGCATATACTAGGGCTATATTTTGTTGTTTGAAAAGGTTCTTTAATTGTATCGTGTTTGCGTTTTGTTTGCTGTCCAGAGTTATTGTATATAAATTTCTTTAATAAATAAATTTGGGGTATATCAACAGCGCTCTTAAAATCAGTGACAAACTTTAAAATAATATGCAAGTGGGAGTCAATTTGGTGTAGTAGTTAAAGCACCAGGCTAGAAACCAGAGGCTGTAAGTTCTAAACCTTAGGCACAAAGCCAGCTGGATGACCTTGGGCCAGTTATTGTCTCTTAGCCCTAGAAAAAAAAGGCAATGGCAAAATATTTCCAAAAATCTTGCCAAGGAAATTGCAGACACTAGTCCAGATAATTACCAAAATTAAAATTCACTCAAGAAAAGCAATTTATTAAAAAATTATCTTGGAGATATGCATGTTTTGATTGTGTAAGTTGATTGATTGTTCTGAAGATGATAACCAGGTTCAAGGCAAAAAAGATTAATGTCTAATTGAAAATTTCAACATTTCACTGCTTCACATTGTAAAAGAAAGAAAAAAGGGCGGAGGCAAAATTGAAAACTTATAAATACGTATTTATCTTCATTAGATAAGGGTGAAGAAGTCATTGGAGCAGAATGGAAACAGTAGAAAGTGATATTTCATGATGTTTCCTTCCCCCTCTGCCCTCCTCTTTTGCAGTGGTCATCCCTCACACCCATGGTCATGAAACGTGTTGTCTTCCTTCTCCTCCTCCATGTCTTCTCCCTGGCTTTGGAGAATGGACTAATGAGAACGCCCCCAATGGGATGGCTGGCTTGGGAGCGCTTTCGTTGTAACATTGATTGCAAGACAGATCCACACAACTGTATCAGGTAAGTGGAGGAACCGTGGAAACGATACAAAATCCAATATTTTTCCAGATACAGTGGTACCTCATCATACGAACTTAATTGGTTCCAGGAGGAGGTTCGTAAGGTGAAAAGTTCGTAAGATGAAACAATGTTTCCCATAGGAATCAATGTAAAAGCAAATAATGCCTGCAAATCCTTCAGGAAAATCCCAAACTTTAGAAGGGAGGCGAACAGAGGGCAGGGAGGAGCAGCTAAAGGGGGCGGGTGGAAGAAGCAAGGCTAGGCTAAAGGGTGAGTGGGAAGGAAGAAAGGCAAGGGGGGCGCCCCTACCTTTTCTTTCTTCAAAGGACACCCTTTCAGTTCCTTTGCAAGCACGTTGTTCTCTGCAAAAATTTTCCTCCCCCAAGCTGCCCCTCCCTCCTCCCTTTTCTTTCTTCAAAAGACACCCTTTCAGTTCCTTTGCAAGCACGTTGTTCTCTGCAAAATGTTTCCTACTCTAAGTAGCCCCTCCCTTTTCTTTCTTCAAAAAAGGGGGGGGAAAGAAACCCCTTCATCCCAGCAGCAGCTGCTTGGGTTCGTAAGGTGAAAATAGTTCGGAAGAAGAGGCAAAAAAATCTTAAACACCGGGTTCGTATCTTGAAAAGTTCGTTGGAAGAGGCGTTCGTAAGATGAGGTACCACTGTACGTTCCTGAGTTTCAGAGTCCTGGTATTCAAGATGAATAGATCTAGGAAATCTGAAGCTCTAGGGCTCTAGGGCAGCATCTGTGTCTCTTAATGCTTCTCTGAATGTTGTCGTCAAACTGTAGATATTCTTCTTTTTCCCCTATAAAATTCTTTTCCATTTGTGGGGCAGTGAGACTCTCTTTATGGAAATGGCGGACCACCTGGCAACGGATGGTTGGAGGGAGCTGGGCTACGAGTACGTGAATATTGATGATTGCTGGATGGCAAAGAATCGGAATATGACGGGACATCTGATTCCAGACCCTGAGAGGTTTCCCAGAGGGATCAAAGCCTTGGCAGATTATGTAAGTGAATATTCCTGAGCAATGTTCCCTCTAATTTTTTTTCGGTGTGGGCAGAAAAGTATAGTGTCTGAGCGGCAGTCCCTTTGGGACTGGGTGGCATAGGAATATGTATGTATGTATGTATGTATGTATGTATGTATGTATGTATAAACAAACAAACAAACAAACAAACAAACAAGAAAAAAATTCCCTTATTTTTTATTAAAAGAAATTAATAATAAAACAAAACCAAAATCTATTACTATTATTAATATCTTCTCTTTTTTCTGTCCCTGTCTCCTCCCCCCTTGTTTGTGTGTGTGTATGTGAACTCTTGAACCATTTCCAATAACAGGTAAGGGCTATTGGAAATGGCTCAAGAGTCCCCCCCCCACACACACACACGAGGCTGGGTTTTTTTTTCTCTGTTATTATTTGGGTGCTTTTTACCATATGCTTTAAGTCAAGAGTCATTTCTCTCTCTTTCTCTCTCCCCCTCTTGCTCTCTCTCTCTTTTTCTCACTTTCTCTCACCCTCTCTATCTCGCTCTGTCTGTTGCTCTCTCTCTCACTCTTTCTCTCTTGTTTTCTTTCTCTCTCACTCTTTCTTTCTATCTCTCTTGCTTTCTCTCTCTCTCTTGTTCTCTCTCTTGCTATCTCTCTCTCTCTCCCCCTCTTTCTCTCTCTTTCTCACTTAATTTCTCTCTCCCTCTCTCTTTCCACCTTGCTCTGTCTGTTGCTCTCTCTCTCACTCTTTCTCTCTTGTTTTCTTTCTCTCTCACTCTTTCTATCTCTCTTGCTTTCTCTCTCTCTCTTGTTCTCTCTCTTGCTATCTCTCTCTCTCTCCCCCTCTTTCTCTCTCTTTCTCACTTAATTTCTCTCTCCCTCTCTCTTTCCATCTTGCTCTGTCTGTTGCTCTCTCTCTCACTCTTTCTCTCTTGTTTTCTTTCTCTCACACTCTTTCTATCTCTCTTTCTTTCTCTCTCTCTCTTGTTCTCTCTCTTGCTATCTCTCTCTCTCCCCCTCTTTCTCTCTCTTTCTCACTTAATTTCTCTCTCCCTCTCTCTTTCCATCTTGCTCTGTCTGTTGCTCTCTCTCTCACTCTTTCTCTCTTGTTTTCTTTCTCTCTCACTCTTTCTATCTCTCTTGCTTTCTCTCTCTCTCTTGTTCTCTCTCTTGCTATCTCTCTCTCTCTCCCCCTCTTTCTCTCTCTTTCTCACTTAATTTCTCTCTCCCTCTCTCTTTCCATCTTGCTCTGTCTGTTGCTCTCTCTATCACTCTTTCTCTCTTGTTTTCTTTCTCTCTCACTCTTTCTATCTCTCTTTCTTTCTTTCTCTCTCTTGTTCTCTCTCTTGCTATCTCTCTCTCTCTCCCCCTCTTTCTCTCTCTTTCTCACTTAATTTCTCTCTCCCTCTCTCTTTCCATCTTGCTCTGTCTGTTGCTCTCTCTCTCACTCTTTCTCTCTTGTTTTCTTTCTCTCTCACTCTTTCTATCTCTCTTTCTTTCTCTCTCTCTCTTGTTCTCTCTCTTGCTATCTCTCTCTCTCTCCCCCTCTTTCTCTCTCTTTCTCACTTAATTTCTCTCTCCCTCTCTCTTTCCATCTTGCTCTGTCTGTTGCTCTCTCTCTCACTCTTTCTCTCTTGTTTTCTTTCTCTCTCACTCTTTCTATCTCTCTTTCTTTCTCTCTCTCTCTTGTTCTCTCTCTTGCTATCTCTCTCTCTCTCCCCCTCTTTCTCTCTCTTTCTCACTTAATTTCTCTCTCCCTCTCTCTTTCCATCTTGCTCTGTTTGTTGCTCTCTCTCTCACTCTTTCTCTCTTGTTTTCTTTCTCTCTCACTCTTTCTATCTCTCTTGCTTTCTCTCTCTCTCTTGTTCTCTCTCTTGCTATCTCTCTCTCTCCCCCTCTTTCTCTCTCTTTCTCACTTAATTTCTCTCTCCCTCTCTCTTTCCATCTTGCTCTGTCTGTTGCTCTCTCTCTCACTCTTTCTCTCTTGTTTTCTTTCTCTCTCACTCTTTCTATCTCTCTTGCTTTCTCTCTCTCTCTTGTTCTCTCTCTTGCTATCTCTCTCTCTCTCCCCCTCTTTCTCTCTCTTTCTCACTTAATTTCTCTCTCCCTCTCTCTTTCCATCTTGCTCTGTCTGTTGCTCTCTCTCTCTCTGTGTCAGCGAGGGGGCTGCGAGAGCGCTTTCTCCGAGCGCTTTGGGAACGCCTGCCCTGCCTCTACTGCAGCCCCCTTGCTGAAAGCTCGGGATGAAAGCGCTCCCAGCGAAAGGAGTTCTCCAAAAGATCAAGGACTTTCTTCTTTAATTGCTGTAGAATAGGGGTGTCAAACTCGATTTCATTGAGGGCCACATCAGGGTTGTGTTTGACCTTGAGGGTCCAGGGTGGACATGGCCAGCTCAACATCACTTGTGTTGGGGGTGCCAGCAAAAAATGGGCTCCCGAGTTCCATATTTTGCCTGTGATGGCATTCTGCAACCATCTGCCAGTGAAAACAGTCAGGAGGGCTGCCTGCAGCCCTTGCGAGCTCCAGTTCTGCTGGCAGAGGCACCACAGGCTGGTCCTTCACTGTTTCCAGGGCAGCCCCACATGTCAGATGTAAGCACCTCATGAGCCAGATTTGGCCACTGGGCCTTGAGTTTGACACCCCTGCTATAGAAGGTTCTTCAGGTCTGGCCAATTTACAGCCATGAACCTGCACTTGTACTGTAAGTTGAGCTGAGTGTGAAAGCACTTTTGCTCAAAGTTATCCAGTGAGGAACATCTAGGGGGTTGTGTTGCTGGGTAAAAAAATCTCTGCATCGAAACCACCAGATTGTTCTGCCAATGCAAACTCTAGGTTTTCAAATATAGTCCTTGGCAATGGATATTTTTTGAAAAACTCATGTTTTCTATTATGTCATCCTGCTTGGTACCCTCTGGATATTTGGATCTTCAGTACTCCTAACACATTTCCAGCGTAGTGAATGGCTGTGCTGAATGATAGGATTTAAAGCCAATATATCTGAAAAGGATTAGATCGGGGCGGAGGGGGGTGAGGGTAGGGTTAGCCATTCAGTAAGAAGCAATAATGAAACATACCTTTTAATTTTTTTCTGTCTGTCATCTTATTCAATGACGGGCAAAAACGTAATTTGAGCTGGCCACTCGGTCAGCAGAAATGTTTGTGTCCTTATAAAATGGGGAAAATGCTATCACATAATAAATATTGCTGTATCAGTGTCCTATCTAATTCACCTTTGTATCTTTCCATTGGTGGAAACTTTTACAAATTTACATACTGCAAAATAAGAGCTCGTCCTGGGGGAGTTTGTTTGGGTAACCACTTAACACCCTACTCACTAGGTAACTACCTTTCCAGTAACCAATTTCAATTTAAACCAAAATTGTTTAGAAATTATCTGCAAATGAGGAAAAAGAGGAGATGAAGAGCATTTGAGGAAGTGATTAAAAAAAGATGCTCGCAATAACAATGTTTCTACTGTTTCCTCCATTGTATGGATTTCTCATGGGTTTTCTGTCTTGATCTCACAAATCATATTTTGACAGGTTCATTCACGGGGTTTGAAACTTGGCATTTATGGTGATCTAGGCACCCATACTTGTGCAGGTTACCCGGGTACGACATTAAATTGTACTGAAAAAGATGCTTTAACATTTGCACAATGGGGAGTGGACATGCTGAAACTAGATGGTTGCTACTCATCATCAGATGAACAGGCTCAAGGTAAAGCTCAAGGCTTTAGCATTTCTCTGCTCTGCTTCTTTTGTCAGTGCACCAAAAGTTGCTAAAATAATATACAGTATTTTAATTGACTTTGTTTAAGACGTCAAATATAGACTTGGGATATTAATTATATTAAACATCAACCAGCTGAAATAAATTGTTTTAAGCAATTTGACTTTAACTCAAACGGTTAATTATTCTTGTTTTCCAAAGGTTATCCTAGAATGTCCAAGGCTCTGAATGCAACAGGTCATCCCATTGCCTATTCCTGTAGTTGGCCAGCCTATCGAGGGGGACTCCCACCTGCAGTGAGTTGTGTTTCACGAAGAATGGGGCTGGTCTTAAAGCTTCTGTCCCTTGAACTTTGAAGGTTTTGCATCACATATTTTTACAATTTGGTGTGACCTGGGATCCATAAATGCACTCATTTAATTTGAAAGAGACAAACTTCTTTAATAATGTATTGAGGTTTAGCATCAATCCATCTAGATCTGTTGGCACAATGTTTTTTAATTGGCTGAAGCAGTAATATTTATTAAGAAGCTTATCACTACTGGTATATATAGTATTATTTATTTATTTATTTAATTTGACTTCTATGCTGCCCAATTTCAAAGGACTCAGGGTGGCTTACAATAATATAAAAAAAGATACAAATACAATAAAAAGAAGTCAAATATAGAAGTCTAAAACTATAAAACTCCAGTTTTATTCAATCAACAGACTGGGCGGCATACAAATATAAATAATAATAATAATAATAATAATAATAATAATAATAATAACAACAACAACAGCAACAACAACAACAACACATGCATACCATTCAACACAATTCGGCCATGATAGACGTCAATTTCATGGCTCCCAGGCCTGCCGGCAAAACCAGGTCTTCGCGGCCTTACGGAAGGCTAGTAGGGTGGGAGCAGTAAGGCTGTCAGGGGGGGGGGGCGGATTGGTTCCATAGATCTGGGGTGACCACAGAGAATAATGCCCTCTCCTGCAGCCCCGCCAACCTGCATTGCTTAGTCGACGGGACCTGGAGTGCTATTGGAGGTTACCTATTTAGTTAATCATTAATGATACAGTGATACTCTTATGAGCAGTGAAGCGCTACCAAAATTTTTACTACCACACTGTGGGCGTGGCTTATGCAGGACGCCCTGCATTTTCTTGCAACATCTTTCAGTGCGATTGGTTGCTCTGAGGTGAAGCTCCATTTTCGCTACCCCATTGCATTCTCCCCCATCCGGGCAGTAGCCCACCCCTGGTTATGAGTGATAGTTATTCTGTTAACAGATCCTTCGAGCAGTTCTATCCATTTTTCTTTGCTGTGGTGACACAACTGTGCTGCTTTAGTTCAGGGGTGTCAAACTCAATTTCATTGAGGGCTGTGGTTGACCTCGGGAGGTCAGCCGGGTGTGGGCGTCTGGGTGGGTGTGGCCAACTGGGTGGGCGTGGCCAGCTTGACTGCTGGCATGTTTCCTCTTTGTATTGATAGACCGGGCCAAAGCCACATTTGCCTAATTTTTCCTCTTCGCACTGAGTAGACCATGTCGAAACCACACTGGCTCTATCTTTCCTCTTCATATTGGGTAGACCATGACGGCCCCACAGGCTAGTTCTGACCGCATTGTGGCCGAATCCAACTCAGAGAGGGAGGCATATTGTTCTATCCTGGCCTACGAAGCTTGAAAACAAAGGAGGAATCCACTCATTGATATTTTCAAATCAGTCTTTTTATATATAAAGACCCATTTTTACAAGCCAAAGTCATGCATGTGATATAATCTTGGCAAGAGTCTCAGTGAGAGTAATTAAGATATAACAGTTCCGCAGCGAGGCTGCTGCCAAAGATCAAAGCTACTGGTGCATTCCTTCATGAGATAAGAAGCCCACAGTTTCAGATTTAGTATTACAGCTTCCCAGCCTCTCAACAGACAGGACACTTTTTCTCCAAGACTTTTTGGCAGGAAAATAACAGGTGGCTAGCCTAAACCTGGCTGAGACCTCAAATCATCATCCGATTCCATTGCAAATTGTTGTAACTCCACCCTGAATTACCCATACTTCACCCTTAAATACCTATAGGAAGTGGTCAGCAATTCCATAGAGTTGACAAACTATAGACTACTTCCTTTTTCCATACAAGTATTCTTGTCTTTTTCTTAATCTTCTAAAGCGGGCATCTAGCAAAGGCTCCAGATCTTCCTCCTCCTCTCATATCTGCCACCTCTGGTGGTCCTTCGGGTTCATCCAGGTCTATTTCTCCCTCACTCTCACTCTCTGTATCATTCGGCAACACCACTGGCCCAAGGTACCCAGATGGGCCTGGTTCATCCTCCTCAGAATCTATCATTACCAGAGTTGGACGAGGAGCACTCACAACACATATAAATCCAAATACAGTAGAGTCTTGGTTATCCATCCTTCGAAAATCTGACATTCCGGATTATCCGATGTCGTGGTTGCTTGGGGGCATGGCTGTAGGCATTTCCGCGCCCCTAGACACCCCCCCAAATATGACAGCCATGACAGGGAAGCAAGCTGGGAGGAGGGAAGCGAGCGAGCAAGAGAGACAGCCGAGGATGGAAGCGAGCGAGTGAGAGAGCCGAGGACGGAAGCGAGCGAGTGCAAGAAAGACAGCTGAGGAGGGAAGCGAGTGAGCGAGCAAACAAGAGAGCCAGGGACAGAAGCGAGCGAGCAACAGAGAGACAGCCGAGGAGGGAAGCGAGCAGGTGGGATATATACAGTAGAGTCTGGATTATCTGACATTTTCGGCTCTCCAACTATCAGCCCGCCTATTCATGTTGGTTAACTGAGACTCTACTGTAGTAATAATAGTAGTAGTAGTAGTAGTAGTAGTAGTAGTAGTAGTAGTAGTAATAACAATAATAATAATAATAATTATTATTATTATTATTATAATCCTCGACTTTGATACCTCTGTTTAGTTAAATAGTAAATTAATTATAGCTAATTTAATTTGAGTTTTCTTCTTTCAAATATATACAGTATTTCCCCCATATATTAAATACATCCAGAGTAGCCATAATGATATAAATTGATAATCATTTCCAAAAGTTAAATCATGCCAGGCTGACTGTAATTATTCTGTTTCATGCATTTGTTTTGTTTTAGGTTAACTATACGCTTTTAGCAAATATATGCAACCTCTGGAGAAACTTTGGTGACATACAAGACTCTTGGGAAAGTGTCATCTCTATTGTGGAATGGTTCTCAGCGAATCAGGACATCCTTCAGCCAGCAGCTGGCCCTGGCCATTGGAATGACCCTGACATGGTAATGTTGAGCTGAAGAGGATAATATGAAAGCTAAGTGGATGAGAGAGGCTCTCTTTGGAAAGCTAAAGCTAGAAAGGAGCTAATGAAGTTGACTACTGGCAGGAATTTATATGTTCTTTCACCTTGTTTACAACTCTTGCAGGTAATTTAAGTAGACATGCCATTTGTGTTACATTCTTAGATTTTCTGCATATACCCATTGTTTTGGTATAACCTACACTAGAAATAGCACAGAAAACCTGAATTCTTTTAGTAAAATAATTCATACAAACAGGCATATATTGCTAATTTTTGCAAAAAACATGCTACATTGAAAGGATAAGTAGCTATATATCATACTGATTCAGTTACCCTGTGGTCCTTTGAAAATATAGCTTGTTTTGCTTATGTATGGATTATTTTTCATTTTTAAACCTTCATTAGTCTCTTTTACCCTCATTAATTTAATAATTTTTGCATCTAGTGTTTATATTAGAAAACTGATATCCCTAGGATGCACGACTTAATACAGGTAGACTTCAACTTACGACCACTATTGAGTGCAAAATTTCTGTTGCTAAATGAGATGTTTGTTAAGTGAATTTTCCTCCGTTTTACAGCCTTTCTCACCACAGTTGTTAAGTGAATCATTGTAATTGTTAAGTTAGTAACCCAGCTGTTAAGTGAATCAGTCTTTCCCGTTGACTTTACTTATCAGAGGGTCTCAAAAAGTGGTCATATGATCCCAGGATACTGCAACCGTCATAAACAGGAGTTAAATTTGAATTTTGATTGTGTGATGATGGAAATGCCACAATGGTCATAGCAGTATTCTGTCTAATTTTTTTTTGGGGTGGGCGGAAAAGTATAGTGTCTGAGCGGCAGTCCCTTTGGGACTGGGCGGCACAGAAATAATAAATAAATAAATAAATAAATAAATAAACAAACAAACAAACAAACAAACAAAATAAAAAACCCACCCTGTTTTGCCTCAGAGAATTTCAAAATAAAATACTGTACTGTGTGTCTATAACAGTGAGCTCATAATAGGGCAACTCTATCAATATCAAAATGCCACTTAAATAGTTGAGCTAGTTTCAAACTAGATTTTGATTTTCTTTCTCTCTTCCTTACTCCCATTCTTTTTCTTTCTCTTTTCCTTCCTCTCTTTTTTTCTATCTGTTTCTCTCTCTTCCTCTCTTCCTCTCTCTCTCCTTCCCTCTCACTCTTTCCCTCTCGGCTTCTGGGCAGGTTTGGAAAACTCTGAGTTGATGATGATTTTTAAGTGAGCGATTGCTCACTGCTCAGCTTAGAGGGAACTATGGTCATAAGTGTAAAAAATGGTCATAACTAACTTTTTTCAGTGACATTGTAACTTTAAATGGTCACTAAATGAATTGTTGTAAATCAAGGACTACCTGTAGTTATGTCTGTGTTTATCTAGTGGGACTTGGACTGTTCTAGCAATTCACTTAGCCTTGATATTATTTCCTAAACTTTCTTGTAGAAGGAAATTGGGGAAGAAAATTTGAGGAACTAGGAACCTACCTAGTTATCTTATTTATTTAGTATATGGCTAAAATAATGATGATGATGATGATGATGATGATAATAATAATATTATTATTATTACTACAACAACAAAACAACAACAACAACAATACTGTAATAACAATAGTAATAGTAATATACTGTAGTAATAGTAATAATAATAATGGTAATAGTAATAAAGTTACCTTTATTCAACAAGAGTTCTCTCCATATGCAGTTCTTGGAGGGGGGGGGGTGCTTTCATTCTTGACTTTATCACCCACCTTTGGGCTAACCTCTTCTTTCTCCTGCAGCTAATCATTGGAAACTTTGGTCTGAGCCTTGAACAGTCGAAGTCCCAGATGGCCTTATGGACAATTATGGCCGCTCCTCTTTTCATGTCCACAGACCTCCGTGTTATTTCTGAAAGTGCCAAGGAGATTCTACAAAACAAATTGATGATTACCATTAACCAAGATCCCCTGGGAATTCAAGGGCGTAGAATCCTTCAGGTAATGAAGACCAATCGTCTGGAGAACCTTACGTGAATCCCTGGAACTCAAGAGTCCAATTCCTTCTTTTTGACTCTCTTATGTGGGAAGATCATTAGTTAAATGAAGGATATTTATTATTGTACATTCATGCTCCTCTCTTCTAAGGAGCTTCTATTAGCTTTCATCAATCTGACATAATACAGATCCATTGTCACTGTTTTCTTAATTTATCTGGAAGGAAGAAGGAAGCCTGTTTGTATATGATTGATTGATTTTTTTATTTTTTTATTTTTTTTAATTTTATTATTTTATTATTTTATTATTTTATTATTTTATTATTTTATTATTTTATTTTATTTTATTTATTTATTTTATTTTATTATTTTATTATTTATTTTATTTTATTTTATTTTATTATTTTTGTTTGTATGTATGCTGCCCCTCTCCGTAGACTCGGGGCGGCTAACAACAGTAAAAAGACAATATGAAGAAATCTAATATTAAAAGTAATGTAAAAAACCCCAGTTTAAGAAACCAATCATACATACAAACATACCATGCATAAATTTTATAAGCCTAGGGGTAAGGGAATATGCAAGGAGGGTGGGGACAACTCTGATATTTGGGGGGAGTTGGTTCCAGAGGGTCGGGGCCGCCACAGAGAAGGCTCTTCCCCTGGGTCCCGGCAAACGACATTGTTTAGTTGACGGGACCCGGAGAAGGCCAACTCTGTGGGACCTAACCGGTCGCTGGGATTCGTGCTGCAGAAGACGGTCCCAGAGATATTCTGGTCCGATGCCATGAAGGGCTTTATAGGTCATAACCAACACTTTGAATTGTGACCGGAAACTGATCGGCAACCAATGCAGACTGCGGAGTGTTGGTGTGACATGGGCATATTTAGGGAAGCCCATGATTGCTCTCGCAGCTGCATTCTGCACAACCTGAAGTTGATTTGTATGCCGCCCTTCTCGAGGCGACTCATGTTTTTGAGTCAAATTACAGCACTATGAATTGGGTTAGATCAGTCCCTCTCAAATAGTGAGGTGCCCTCCCTGGGGGGGCATGGAGCAATACCAGGAGGGCGTATGTGACCCTGGAAAACATGTGTGGTCCCTCTCGATCGATTCCCCTGGATGGGGTGTCTTTTCCCAATTGCACGCTGCTCTGAACCCAGAAAAGAAGATGGCCAGGCTGGGCGGGGCGGCTGCATGAGTTCTTGTTTTCGGCGAGTACCACAATAGCCTTGAACGGTGTGATGAACCCACCGCTTGACAAGAAGGAGCATCCTCGGTAGATGGGTGAAAGCGTTGAAAGGCACCCTAAGGCCTCCTTCCATACCATTCATTGTGAGTGCCTGGCAGAGGTGGTGCATATAGGCTAGGCCAGTGACCCCAAAACATTGGCTTGATTAAGCTGGCCTGACCCGGTGTCAAAAGAGGGCCCTAACCACGGTAGCCTATGCCTGCCTAACCAAAAACAGGCTCCACGGAGATCAATGCGACTTAATCCCAGGTAAGTGGGTAGAGCAGCCTTCCCCAGTCAAAAGTTTGCTTGCAACTTATAATAAGTAAAATAATATTAACACTAAAATTCCATTGCGGCTCAGATCAGAGAGTTGGGGGCACGCGAAATGTTTACCTCTTCCTAGGGGTGGACATAACAGAAAACAATTGAGAAGGACTGGGTTAGATCGAGTATGAGCTTCATAACCCATAACAATCTTAGTTGAAGAATTTTCTTTTCCTACATGATGACATCACCATTTCCTGTTTATGTCCTGGGAAAGATTTCTTTTAGAAGAACATGCTTTTCAATCTGATTTTGTAGGAGAAATCACAAATTGAAGTATTTCTGCGGCCCCTTTCCCACTCGGCCAGTGCTCTGGTTTTCTTCAGTCGGAGGACCGATATGCCATATCACTACACAACTTCTCTTGCACGGCTCAATTTTACAGCAAATGCTGTCTACGAAGTAAGTAAAACAACCATCCATAAGTGGTCTTTCTCTCCATTGCTGAAAACATTTTATGGGGAGAAGGATGGCAAGCTGACAATCTCAAATACTACACAGTATTGCTCATTTATATTTTGCCTCATGTTATTGAATTTAATGTGGCTAAATCTTGGCTTTAAAAAATACTTTAATAATCAAGTTATTTCCTGGAATGATAATAGAATAGAATTCTTTATTGGCCAAGTGTGATTGGACCCACAAGGAATTTGTTTTTGGTGCATATGCTCTCAGTGTACGTAAAAGAAAATATACATTTGTCAAAAATCATTTGGAACAAGATTTAATGTTTGTCATAGGGGTCAAATAACCAATCAGGAAATAATCTATATTAATACGAATCTTAAGGATACAGCAACAAGGTACAGTCATGCAGTCATAAGTGGGAGGAGATGGGTGATAGGAATGATGAGAAAAAACTAGTAGTAATTATGCAGACTTAGTAAATGGTTTGACTGTGTTGAGGGGAGTTATTTGTTTAGCAGAGTGATGGCGTTTGGGAAAAAACGGTTCTTGTGTCTAGTTGTCTTGGTGTGGAGTGTTCTCAAAAGTATACATAGCAAAATAAATCATAACGCCAAAACTCCATCCCGTTTTCCAACACTACCATTCATTTGTGACAAAGGAGTAACAGGATTAGGCTTTAGTATTTTTCACTGGGATAAAACATTGCTATGGAACAGCTACTAGAATATGTGAACACAGTAATACCTCGTCTTACGAACCTAATTGGTTCTGGAGGGAGGTTCGTAATACGAAACAATGTTTCCCATTGGAAACAATGTAAAAACAATTAATGCGTGCAAGGGGGGGGAAATCCCAAAATGGCGCTCCGCTGGGCGCCGCAGCCTGGCTGTCACCTTTTAAAACAGCCGGGGGGCTTCTCGGCGTTCTCCCAAACCCAAACCCGAACTTTTCGGGTTCGGGAGGCCGCCGAGAAGCGCCGCCATCTGCCTGTCACCTTCTTAAACAGCCAGGGGGCTTCTCGGCGTTCTCCCGAACCCGAACTTTTTGGGTTCGGGTTCGGGAGGCCGCCGAGAAGCGCCGCCGCCTGGCTGTCACCTTCTTAAACAGCAGGGGAAGGACGTCTTCGTGATGTCAAAGCTCCACCCATGGAACTCCCTATTGGGATTCCCCACCTCCTTTCCAGCCTCCAGATCGGCCGAAAACTCCGAAGCCGATCACAAAAACGGCGCTCCGCCGCCCGGCTGTAACCTTCTGAAACAACCGGGCGCTTCTCGGCGGCCTCTGGAACCTGAACCCGAACTTCCAGTTTCAGGTTCGGGAGAACGCCGAGAAGCCCCCCCTGCTGTTTAAGAAGGTGACAGCTGGGCGGCGGCGCTTCTTGGCGGCCTTCCGAACCCGAACCCGAAAAGTTCGGGTTCGGGGGAACGCCAAGAAGCCCTCCGGCTGTTTTAAAAGCTGACAGCCGGGTGGCGGCACCCAACGGAGCGCCATTTTGCGATCTGCGGTGGGTTCGTAAGGCGAAAAAAGTTCATAAGAAGAGGCAAAAATTTTCTGAACCCCGGGTTCGTATCTTGAAGTGTTCGTATCACGAGGGGTTCGTATCACGAGGTACCACTGTAGTTCCATAGTAGATGCACAAATGATCATTTATCCAATAATAATAATAATAATAATAATAATAATAATAATTATTATTATTATTATTTAGATTTGTATGCCACCCCTCTCCGATGATTTATACCTGCTTTTGTTTTTGCTAGGCCCAGGATGTGTATACCAATGAAATAATCAGCGACCTGAAGGTTGATACCAACTTCACAGTGGTGATTAATCCCTCTGGAGTAGTCATGTGGTATCTATACCCAACAATGAATCTGCAGCAGCCTTTCAACTTTGTACAACAGCAGATGAAAGCAAAGAAATTCAGTCCCTTTAATCTGTGACAGCCAGTAGTTGAATAACTTACTGGAAAGCTGCAAAGGATTCACCATTCCCTAATGGTACGCTTGTGGTACCTCAACAGAGGGGGGAGGAAAGGTTGTTTAGGATGGCAGTTGTTCTGCTGGGCTCTCTCTGATAGGAGCCTCCCAAAAATTCAAGGATACAAATTTCAGACACACACACATTTGAAAATTCAAAACAATGTTCTTTATCACAAAAGTCAAAATAAACTAAGCACTCTTTTTGTATTGCAAAGAGCACTCTTCCCAAAACAACCGGGTAGTCTGTACAATGTCCCTTAAGCAGTCATTAAGTACTTAGCCAGCAGCTGTGGAGAAACTTCACACCCCTTCTTCTTCCAATGAAGGGAGACACACACACACACACACGTTGCTCTGCTTTGGTTTCAAAGGCGTGAAAAAGCAACAAAGTCCAACACACAAGATTCCTGACGAAACTGCAACAGATATTCTTCCACAATGGCCAAACCCACATGCTGCTATTTATAGCAGCAGCCCTAATTACTGGAGCCCCACCCAAACACAGGTGGCCTCACTTATTTCCTGTAATATGTTCTTACTTGGTCTCTTCTACGCATAATTCTATGCTTGCGTGGGTCCTAAACATCATCATCTGAATCAAAGGAAGATAAGGAAGATTGACTGCCTTGGCTGTGTGTCAAGCCCTCCTCTGCCGAGTCATTCCCACCTTCTTCTTCGTCCAAGGAAACTAAACTCTGAACTGATTCTGTCGGCAATAACACAGGCCTGTGACATGTTGAATTTTCCCCTGCATCCACCTCCCCATTCCCTGGGGCAGGAGCTGGGCCAGAGCCAACCACAACAGCAGTTACACAATATACAAATTGAGATCTACCTCTACACACAATGGAGATGCTATTAGTTCACTAGTATGCAATCCAATACTTCTAAGTAGACATAAATAAGAATATACAAGTGTTCTTATTTATACAGATTAGACTGCTAATGATGGTGACAAACATTGAGAAAATCAATCAGAAGCCGGTTGCATAAACATAAGGAAAAAAATCTCATACTTTGTGTAAGGAAATTTCTATAGGTCATAATTATAAATTTCCTGGATTCTGAAATTGAACTGGAATTGTCCTTTAATGCACAGAATTTCAAACTTGCACTATGGGTGTTTGCTTGTAATGGTATCAATTATATCAGCAACTGAAATAATTGCAAAAGTTATTTTTGTTATGGTTTTGTTATAGTAGCTTCTCTGGCTGGCTTACTTGATTTTCCTGGATTTTTGTAATTTTTATTCTTTTGTTATAAACAACTCTTAAGACACTCTTTTTTTCACCCTATGTTCAGATATCTATATTTTAAAATCAGGTTTTGAATGAAGATTATTGTTTCAGAAATGATTTGATTAAAAATGAATACAATTCCAAAGCATCTGCTAATTCTGTGGTTTATTTTTCTTGTACATTTTTCCTAGTCGCATTCTGTACCTTTGATATAACTGAATTGTCAACCAAATATAATCTGTCACCTCTGGAGATTACCAAAATCTTAGTTTTATCCACCTCAATATTTGATAGGCTACTTTTATTTCTCTGACAGAATTTATCTAGAAACTATTATTTAGGTTATTTCTTATAGCAGAAAACATGTGCAATAGGGTTGATATTCCTGGAGGTGTCTGTAATATGGTAAATGATTTAGCTTTACTAGATAAATGGTCAAAGCAATGGAAACTGCAGTTTAATGTTTCCAAATGTAAAATAATGCACTTGGGGAAAAGGAATCCTCAATCTGAGTATTGTATTGGCAGTTCTGTGTTAGCAAAAACTTCAGAAGAAAAGGATTTAGAGGTAGTGATTTCAGACAGTCTCAAAATGGGTGAACAGTGCAGTCAGGCGGTAAAGCAAGTAGGATGCTTGGCTGCATAGCTAGAGGTATAACAAGCAGGAAGAGGGAGATTATGATCCCACTATATAGAGTGCTGGTGAGACCACATTTGGAATACTGTGTTCAGTTCTGGAGACCTCACCTACAAAAAGATATTGACAAAATTGAACGGATCCAAAGACGGGCTACAAGAATGGTGGAAGGTCTTAAGCATAAAACGTATCAGGAAAGACTTAATGAACTCAATCTGTATAGTCTGGAGGAGAGAAGGAAAAGGGGGGACATGATTGAAACATTTAAATATGTTAAAGGGTTAAATAAGGTCCAGGAGGGAAGTGTTTTTAATAGGAAAGTGAACACAAAGGGGAAAGGGGACACAATCTGAAGTTAGTTGGGGGAAAGATCAAAAGCAACATGAGAAAATATTTTACTGAAAGAGTAGTAGATCCTTGGAACAAACTTCCAGCAGACGTGGTAGATAAATCCACAGTAACTAAATTTAAACATGCCTGGGATAGACATATATCCATCCTAAGATAAAATACAGAAAATAGTATAAGGGCAGACTAGATGGACCATGAGGTCTTTTTCTACCGTCAGACTTCGATGTTTCTATGAACAATGTGCTGCTCAATTTATATATATGTGTGTGCATGTGTGTGCGTGTGTGTGAAATGGATTAAAAGGCAACACTGATCATAGCAGCACAAGAAGAGGCACTAAGCACTAGATGCATAGAAGCAAGGATTTACCACACACTTGGTAAGATTCAGTGCAAATTGTGCAGAGACTTAAGAGGCAATCTTTACACATAATAGCAGGGTGTAAGATGCTGGCAGGCACAGCATATACTGAATGATACAACCAAGTAGCATCGTGTGCAGGAATATGTGCACAGTATATATGAAAAAATTCCAAGTCCAAATGGGAGAGAAATCCTGCAGAAGGTCACAGAGAATAAGTGAGCTAAGATCCTATAGGACAGCAGTACCAAACTTTTCTGGCACCAGAGACCAGTTTTGTGAGGTACGGTTCTTCCACACATGAGGGCAGGGGGCAGGGGTGGGCAGCAGGCAGGACGGGATGGAACGCAGTTCCACCGGCGGAAATGAAGATGCGTGCGCAGCTCCAACTGATCAGCAGCTGTCACTTCCTGGATTACTGGTCTCGGCTTGGCTCTCCTTTTGTTCCCTGCTGCTGCTGTTGCGTCTGAGCTCCTTGCTTTTTTCCTCTTTCCTCCTTTCTGGCCTCGGACGAGCTTCCCTCTCTCCTGCCCGGCTTCCCTCCAGCCTCCCGCAGCCACCTCCCACCTGAGGTGCGAGCAGAAGGCAGGGGTGAAAGCAGCGCTGTCAGCATTTATGCTTCTGGCAGCACCCATTCGCCTACCTACCCAGCCTGAGGTGGGGGGGGGACCCAGGAAGGAGAGAGCAGGAAACGCGAAGCAAATTGTCACCTCTGCGAGCGACACTGGTAAGGTTTTAAGTTGAGGACTTAACAGTTCACTTGAGCTATGATGATCGTTCAAGCCATTCCCACATGGCCGGCAAGCCAATACTACCCAGTCACATGACCATTAAGCCACACCCACAAAATAAGTCACATCACAGTGTGGCAGTAAAAATTTTGGCTGCCCATTACTGTCAGGGGGGCTTCACATTCAACCTAGATCCCGTGCATGTGTAGATGAAGTTTCGTTTGTTTGCCTGCCACTTGCCCAGCCCAGTTCTTAACAGGCCATAGACCAGTATTGGTCCACAATCCAGGGGTTGTGCATCCCTGCTATAGGACTTCCAGAACCAAGACAGGCAAGTGCTAATTGATGAAGCAGCCACTGTGGTAATAGACAAGAAACAGAAGATAGCAGTGGCGATAGTTGTAGCAGTGTCGAGTGATAGCAATAGGAAGGAATAGGAGAAGCTGGGTAAGTACCAGGGCCTGATGGAGGAACTAGAAAGGATATTGAAAGTAAAGGCCAAGTGACCCCAGTCATGGTAGGATCATTCAAGGCTAAAGTGACCAGACGTCCTGCATTCAGCGGGACAGTCACGCTTTTCAATTATTTGTCCGGCGTCCCGTCTGGTTTCCAAAATGTCCCAATTTTAACAGAGGTCCATGTTAACAGACCTCCACACACAAGTTTTAGGAGAAAACTGAAGCGGCGCAGAGCGGCATTTGATAAGCCTTAGCAGCTCGGGAAGTTCTCCTTCTTCCTTTGCCTCCCCATGCTCCTGTTTGCGTGCTGCTCCTGCTGTCAATACTGCTGCTGCCGGGAAGGGAGGGGGAGATGGCGGCAGGGGGAGGGAGAGAAGATGGGAGTGGGGTCCATGTGACGCCGATGCCGCCAGCCTCCTCCTTCTCCTTCCCCCTGGGACCGGGACAGAAGGGAGCTCCAACTCCCGGTTGCCTCGCCCCCCCTTTCCCGACCACCACCACTTTGCCCGTTCGTGGCTGGGCGGCGGCGCCTTCAAGAAGCGCCTAGGGCACCTTCCTTGGTTGCTGGTCTTGGGAAAGAGGACATGCACTTGGGCCACTCCTCCTCACATGTGAAGCCTGCTGTGGGGTGGCCGCGTTGGCTGGTCGGAGTTTTGCCTCAGGAATTGGGGCGTTTAAATCACCTCCTTGGAACTAGCTGAGAATTAAACTAGTGAGAATTGAACTGCATGTTGGGAGAGATTCCAGTGAGAGAAACAGAGCAAGAGGTGGGGAAGGAGAAAGAGAGAGAGAAAAGAGAGAGGAAGGAAGGGAGGGAAAGAAAGAAAGAGAAATAGGGAAGAGGAAGAGAGAGAGAAAGAGAGAGACAGAGAGAGCAAGAGAGAGAGAGGGAGAGAAAGAAAAAGAGAGAGAGAAAGAGAGAGAAAGAGCGAGACAGAGTGAGAGAGAGCAAGAGAGAAAATGATTTTTTGGGTGAATATTTTCTTATTTATCTCTCCTTTTGTAGAGATTTCCCCCCCTTTCCAATTTTGCACAAACACAAGTCTAGCTGCAGTTATTACATGCATAATTAAATATACATTTTACTATATTTCTCTGACAAAGTATTAAACAAAAACAGTTATAGTTTTAAGTCAATAGATCTTGTTAAGGAGAGTTTCCATATTATCCCCTCCCAGCCCACACCAATTGATCCTTGCACAAAATGATAAAGTTATCGACATATCAATGCAGACACAAATATAAAGGTTTCAATATTTCTGTATTAAAGTGCAATTCAAAAATAATATAAACAGTTAATTATTTAGTTATGGAAAACAGTTATGCTTTTGTGTTCAGAACGAAGGTATTCGTTAGAAAAAAGTTTATTTCATACTTTTTATTGAATAATAAATTCATTTATTAAAGGGAAAATAGACGAGAATCCATAACACACCAGTATGTCTTGAGTTTTTTTCTCTGTGAAGTAAAAGTCCTAACATCAAGGAAGAAAAAAGAGATGTCCTATATGCAAATTATATTATCCACTACATTAGTGGAACAATAGTTCTTTTAAGAACAAATATAAGAGGAATATACATATCATAAATCATTATTTAAAAAACAGCTTAACATAATCCAGAATATTGGTTGTTTCTTACTTATTTTGGAGTTTTAATATTTTTCCACCTCATTATCTCAGACCTAATTATGTAGCTCAGCTAAATCTAGATAGATACCTAAACAAAGAAAAACTGCTTTGATATCTACATCTGGCTTTACCAACATACAGGAGTGTAAATTTACATTTTCTGTAGCAGAAAAGAAGTATCTTCCTTTTAGATATAATATTTAGTATTGTATTAGCTATTCCTAGTTAGAAAAGAACTGATTTCCAGATCAAAGTGAGTCCTGTTCTTAGAATAACCAATATCTGTTTTTTCCCCTGGATCAGGTATTATGCTGTTTGCTAAATTACACTTTATTTTAGTCACCTCGGTTAAAAAAACCAGTCTTTGGTTCCAGTTCATATAAAAGGTTTCAGTTCCAATTTCCTTTCTGTTATATGGTTCGAGCAGAGAGATAATTTGGCCTAATTTGAGTGAGACTCACTGCCCTAATCTTACACCAGGCAGAAGATGTTTTAGAGACACAGAGATACATAAAGACGTTTTAGAGACATAAACCCTGCAGCCAAATTGAAAGCCGAAAAACCTGTTGTGCATTCCTTCAGATGTAGATACAGTAAAACTATTTCTACCTGGCATCCTCCTGCAAGGACAAAGAATCAACATTGCAGAAAGTGAAATCTTTAAAGCATGGTTGGATGTGGCAAACCAGAAGGCAGCTACGGTTACTGAGAAAAAAGGAACTGATTAACTTTCTGGATCTCCTCGTCATCCCTTCCTCTCTTTAGATATCAATTTCCAGGAATCAGTGGAAAGCTTTCTTCCCTTCTACTTTGCAGGAAAGATAGAAGTCTCTGAAAACTCCCTGTTATTCATTAAACTGCAAGGAGTGAAAACGCCATGCAGATATTGATGGTATTAAAGATACAGAGATGCAAAAAACCAAAATGCTCCTTCATGAATATCTGTGTCACATTAAAGTGTTTTGTTATAGCCTACTCTCAGGACAGAAAAAAATCTAAAGTACTACTGTCACCACTCTTGTATTGCCGTTCTGAAAGTTTAACAGCAGGTGTAACATCATCCAATACTATGCATGCTACTGACACAGGATGGTCTAGAGATTTAAAAAAAAACAACCAGGAGGCAGCAGCAACGGCAAAATCTTCGAAGTCAAGAAACGTAAGAAAGTGGCGCTGTGGCTCCTGTTAGTTGTTCTTCTTTTCCTCAGGTGGTGCATAAGGAGGTGGTTGATCCTAAAATAAAATGTAGGCACATTTAATTGCATTGGCACATTACTATTAAACATTTGAGTTTTTATTCTGCCCTCTATTAAAATATCTCAGTGTTCTTAAAATTATTCAATGTTAAATTGCAGTGTGCAAGACATTACAGTGCAGTCTCATATGTGATCTATCTTCTAAGAAGATGGGCAACTATAATGGACCTCAAGTTCCAAGATCTCATGTTCTTCATACCTTTATAAGGAAAGTTCTTATTATTAATATGTGGTAGGTTAATATTATGCAAAGACTGTCACGGTTTGTAAATAATCAAAGTCCGTTAGAACTTTAATCACCGCGGAGGCGATGGATGGAAGCCCAGCCATTTGTTCAAAACAAGATTTCTTTTTAAAGTAGAAAATAAACATGTCCCGGTGGACAAAACAACAAATACGTCTACCTAGCTCTCTGCAAAAGGCTCTAATGCTTGAAGAGGTAGAAAGAGAAGAGTACAGCCAGTAGTAAGGTAAATAAGATGGACTCAGTTACAAATTGGTGTGCCATTGGAAGATCCAAAAGAGCTGTTTAGGAACAGATCATCATGGCAAAAATCTATGTGCTTAAGTGCCTTTTTGGCACATAATCTGTCAATGGGGATGGGGTGAGATGGAATAGAAACAGACAGTTAAGCTTGGATATAGCTGTTTCGTTGTTGTTGTTGTTTTAAAGGAGAGGAACAGCCTAAAGTGAATAAATCGACTGCGTGTGTTATGTATGTGTGTGTGTCATTTCCTCTAGAATTCAAAGTTTCTCAGTGTTAACCTATAAAGCCCTTCGTGGCACCGGACCAGATTATCTCCGGCACCGGCTTCTGCTGCACGAATCCCAGCGACCAGTTAGGTCCCACAGAGTGGGTCTTCTCCGGGTCCCGTCAACTAAACAATGCCACTTGGCGGGACTCAGGGGAAGAGCCTTCTCTGTGGCGGCCCTGGCCCTCTGGAACCAACTCCCCCCAGAGATTAGAATTGCCCCCACCCTCCTTGCCTTTCGTAAGCTACTTAAAACGCACCTCTGCCGCCAGGCATGGGGGAATTGAAATACCCTTTCCCCCTAGGCCTTTACAATTTTATGCATGGTATGTCTGTTTGGTTTTTATTATAATGGGTTTTTAATTGTTTTTACTATTGGATTATTATTATATGCTGTCTTATTATTGTTGATAGCTGCCCCGAGTCTCAGAGTGGCGGCATACAAATTAAATCAAATCAAAAAATAAATAAATAAACAAATAAATAAACAAACAAAATAAATAATAAACAAACAAACAAACCTTGTATAGTAGAAAGCAAAAATGCCAGATACTCTTGGTATAATGTTAACATTATATTCAGAGTAACTAGCTGCAAATTTTATTGAACTAAATGTCAGAACAGCAAAAATTTTAGAACTGCAAAGCTAAATCTGTTCCTAATTGTGCTACAGGATGTCCATTCCCACTCGGTGATAGTACCAAATATTACAACTGAGTATCTGTTAGTTCAGACCCGACCAAGTTAGAACAACGGAAAGTTAGTCTATGATTGAACTCATTATTCATTTCTCATTCCTCTTCCGATTTTCTCAGATAAAATAGTCCATCTAAAAAATTGTGGACAATCACTACCCCCTGCCCCATCTTCTGCCACATACAATTCTAGAGAAAATCCTTACCATAGGCATGTAAACATTATGAGGATTAGCTGGGTTGTAATATGCACTGGAAGTTGCCTCTGCTGCTTTATTGCCACCTATATCATTAATAAAAGAGAAAAAAGGCAGGGAGGACTTTTTAAAAAAATGCAAACACTATTCACATTCATAAATGCTGCCTTGTGTCATCTTCTTATTTTCTAAATAAATTAAAGTACAGATTTATAGCCTCTATAAGGAAGAATCTGGACAAGACAATGTAATCATTTTTAGATATATTAATCATGTATATTTGGGTAATCAAAGGAGAAAATATTTCACAATGATCAGAGACTCAGATCAAGATCGATCAGCTAACTCTATCTCAACAATCAGCAGATCAAACAGAAAATATACTGCTCAAAAAAATAAAGGGAACACTTAAAAAACAGAATATAACTCCAAGTAAATCAAACTTCTGTGACATCAAACTGTCTACTTAGGAAGCAACATTGATTGACAATCAATTTTATTTTGTTGTCAGCACATTTAACTTTGCACAAAACAAAGTGTTTAATGAGAATATTTCATCCATTCAGATCTAGGATGTGCTATTTGAGTGTTCCCTTTATTTTTTTGAGCAGTATATAATCTCTAAAACAGAATCTGGTCACATTTTTGAAAGCAAGGCCACAGGCTCTCTCCTTCTATTAATTTTTAGCTGGCAAATGTCCATAAGTTGTATGGCACTGACGATACAGGAAGGGATGGAAACAGAATTTCTGACCTCAGCTTTTGGGCAGCGGAGGGTTGGGGGGGTTGGGGTGTCACAATCAAAATAAAGAATATTAAGCCTACCAGAGTCTTAATATAAACTTTCAGTAGCACAATCCTACAGTTTTTGGCTACAAAGATAAGACTGGGAGTGTGAGGGAGAGACTAGGGGCTGGAGACTTTTGCACTTACCTTTAGAGTTTATGTTTAAGAGAGGGATGTTTCAAAGAACATTTATTTAATTCAAAGAAAACAAGTTGGATAAATCGGCATGACAATAATTGTTTTTTAAAATAATTTACTTAAAACCCAGAAAATAAAACCTGGGAGCGCAATGCATCTCCCCCTGGGCACATTTAATTTATGCATGGTATGTCTGTGTGTGTGTCTGTTAGCATATGGGGTTTTAAATATTTAAATATTTTAAATTTGTCTGATTGCTTATGATTTGTTTTTACATGTTGTGAGCCGCCCCGAGTCTTCGGAGAGGGGCGGCATACAAATCTAAGTAATAAATAAATAAAATAAATAAATGCAAGTGACCCACTTCTAAGAAGAAGCCCTCCTAAATTCTTACTTGGCATCCCAGGTTCTGTCCAGGTCCTAGGAGCTGAAGATCCTGGGTCAATAGGGGCTGAAGGTCCAACACCAGAAGGGCCAGGATATGGGGGAGGAGGTGCCATGTACATGGAATTCATCCCAGGAGGTGGTGGATACACACCTAAAGGAGGGGGGGGAGGGAGAGATCTATATTTATACAAGCATATCACAGACATATTTATGTTGGTGCAAGTTCACATGAATTGTTTCCCCCCCCCCTTTCTTTGCACCTTCTTTAAAATTCAATCAGGAAGTATTTCCCAAATAATTTACACATTCCAAGAGAGACGACTACTGTGCAATCATTTGTGGAATAGCATAATCAATGCCCGAACTCTTAATTCTACCTTTATTACAGCTAATCCCATTCACTATGAATATATTCAATCATTTTAAATATTACCCTTTCCCTAATGGCAATTCTATAATGTTGCTATTCATATTTTTCAGATCTGGTTATTTTTAATGTCATTTCATCTACAATCAGTGCTTCTCAAATAGTGGGGTGGGCCCCCCTGGGTGGGGGCATGAAACAATGCCAGGGTGGGGATGTGTGACATCGGAGAACATGCTCTTTTTTTGCCATGGGAAGTAGGGATTTTTTTGCACTGAACAATAGCACAGAGCAGGAGATATGAAGTGCAGATAACAAACCCTTTAAAGACACCATGGAAAAATATTTAACAGGAATGAAAAGAAAGGAGGAGAGAGACGCAGATAATGAGAATAACTTAAGTCTCCCGAAAGCTAAGATGAAGAAATATGATGAAGCGTATGTAACGCTTGGCTTCATTGTGACTATGGTAGGAGACGAGGAAAGACCAGTTTGTTTACTGTGTCTAAAAATGTTGGCAACGGGCAGCTTGAAACCGAATAAATTAAGGTGTCACTTAAACACCCCAATCACGGTGAAAAGCTGCTTGATTTTTTTCAGCGAAAACGTGCCAAATATTGCAATCATCCTGCCAGAGTTGGGAGGGCGCACAAAATGTTTACTTCTTCCGGTGGGGGGTGTAACAGAAAATAATTAAGCACTGATTTACATGAATAATTATAATTTTTTATAATGTTACAGTACATTTTATCGACATATTTAGACTTATATATTTATATGAGTGATTTTTTTTAAAAAAATGTTTTATAGGTTAAATGAAGACAAAAAAAAGAACAAGAATGCCAAAACCTATTGTAGATCCGGGGTGTCAATTTCATTGAAGGCCACATCAGGGTTGTGTTTGACTTTGGGGGTCCAGGATGGGCGTGGCCAGGGTGGGTGTGACCAGCCCGACATCACTCCTGTTGGGGGCACCTGTGGTGGCCTGAATGCTCCGCCAGTGAAAAAAGGTTCCCAAGCTCTGTTTTCGGCTGCCACAGCCTCTTGCAACCCTCTTCCAGTGAAAACGGAGCTCACTGGCAGAGAGTTACAGAGCTTGGGAGCCTGTTTTCACTGGCAGAAGCACCTTCACTGTTTCCAGGGTGGCTCGCAGCCTGGATTCGGCCCCTGGGCTTTGCGTTTGACACTCCTATCCTAGACAAACAAAAAAAGACAGCTTAATATTGAATAACAATATTTTATAAAATTTGACTGAAAATTCACCTGGAGGAGGTGCATATGGATATCCCATAGGCTGCGGAGCAACTCCATATCCATTCATTTGTGCAGGCATATAAACATAGGCTCCAGAAGCTGGCTGTGGCATAACGTAGCTTCCTGGTGGAGGTCCATAAGCGCCAGGAAAAGGTGGTGGTGCATACCCATAGCCAAAACTTGGAGGTGGTACTCCTCTAGAGGCTAAACATAGTGTAGTTAATAGGCCAAATTTACCACTTGAAATCTTGGCATTTAAGTAATATGTTTTAAATCAACAAAAATTGTAGGTAATTTAAGCAAATTATATAATAATTAATAATAATAATAATAATAATAATAATAATAATAATAATAATAATAATTTATTAGATTTGTATGCCGCCCCTCTCCGTAGACTCGGGGCGGCTCACAACAATAATAAAAACAATATACAGTGTAACAAATCTAATAATTAAAAGAAAGCATCTAAAAACCCGTCATTGAAAAAACCATACAACACAAAATTAGAGAATTAGAGGATCAGTTTACCCATCATAATTATTGAGTTTTTGCAGGAAATGCACTCTATGTGAAAATTGATAATAAAATTAAGCAAACTACAGAAAGCATGCTTAGCTTTGGCTGTTTACTTGCAGTGGTCATTGGAACTGTCTATTTAATTCAAGGTAACAAAATGTGCTTGTGAGCATGCATGAAAGCACAGGACAGACTGCACTAGCTTTCTTCTGGGACATGTGCCTGGAAGGAGAGAAGGGGCTTAGAACGGAATAGGAAGCATTCTAAGTCACTGCCCAACGCACATTTGCCATTGGGGGATATTTTCCCGTAATGTTTTTCTTCCTTGGCTAGCAACCTATTCCAAACCCATTTTTGGACCTAGTTTGTATTTTTCTTGCTTTTTCCACCATATCAAATTTGGACCCATTCTGTTTAGAAGAGTTATCGTGCTAATAGACAAGAGCCCAAGTCTCTCTATGTACTGTATTCTTTGGAGTATAAAAGATGCACCTTTTTCCTCCCTAAAAGAGGCTTTTTTCGAAGCTTTTATTCCCCCAGCCCTAACTAGGTGCTAATGATCTTCCAAGCTCTTATCTTGCAGGTTCTTTCATTGTTACTGTCTGTGAAGAATGTTTTCCAAGCTCTAAGTCTTTGCAGAGGTTTTTTTCATTACTCTAACTTGCTCCAAGTAAATTTATTTCCAGTCCTAACCAGATGCTAATGATGTTCCCAGCTCTTTCCCACTTGCAAGCTCTTTCACAGTTACTCTCTGTGAATAATATCTTCTAAACCCTGTCTTTGCAGGCTTTTTTCATTGCTCTAACTCCAAATGTTTCTTTCCAGCTCTAACCAGGTGCTAATGATGTTCCCAGCTTTTACCAGCTTGCAAAATTTTTCATTGTTATTCTCTGCTAAGAATGTTTTCCAAGCCCTGTCTTTGCAGGGCTTTTTCATTGCTCTAACTTGCTCCAAATGTTTCTTTCCAACCCTAACCAGGTGCTAACAATGATCCCAGGTCTTACAGGCTTGCAAGGTCTTTCATTGTTATTATCTGCAGAGAATGTTTTCCAAGCCCTAAGTCTTTGCAGTTTTTTTTTTCATTGCTCTACTTGCTCAGAACTTTTCTTTCCAGCCCTAACCAAGTTCTAACAATGTTCCCAGCTCTTACTGGCTTGAAAGCTGTTTCATTGTTACTCTTTACAAATAAGGGTTTTTTTGAAAGCCCTAACCAGAGGATAAAATAATGTGCCAAAACTGACCAGGCTAGGCCAGAATCTGGTAAGTAGATTCTTTTCCTCCCCCAAAACTAAGCTGTGTCTTATACTCCGGTAGGTCTTATACTACAAAAAATTCAGTAATTTTTTTCCCTCCAACATTCAGTTGGGTTGTAAAGAATGAATAATATATAATAGAGGTGGGAATAGCAGCATTTAGCAATGACCACATATTAGGGTTTAAGTATGCATGAAGAACTATCAGCAAGTACATCCGTCAAATATTATCATCAAAAGCGGAAATCAGCTACCAAATTATCTGCCTGGGATGGGAAGAAATGAGAAGAAAGTCTTACCGTCACTCGCAAGCTTGAACATCAGTTGTCCAAATTCTACAGCACCGCCACTGAAAAAGCTCATTTTAAATGAAGCCTGACCTTCCCAACCACCTAAAAAACAAGTTGTATTAAGTTAAGAGTGAATTGTGAAGTTTTTCATAAGTATTGAATGAAGGACGGTGAACGTAACAGCTATCAAAAACCTTCATTATTGGTATATGTGTACAAAGAGACATTGCTACATATTTTTTTCATTTTACATATAATAATAATAATAATAATAATAATAATAATAATAATAATAATAATTTATTAGATTTGTATGCCGCCCTCTCCGAAGACTCAGGGCAGCTCACAACATAACAGCAATACAATATAAATACAAATCTAATGTTAAAAACTTTAAAAAACTAATTTAAAATACATTGTTATAAAAACGTATCTGTTACACAATCATACACACTCAATCCGACTGAACATAAACATAACAAAGGACAGCGAAAAAAGGAGGGGGGAGATTAATCCCCCCACACCTGGTGGCAAAGGTGAGTCTTCAACATTTTACGGAAGGCGAGGAGGGTAGGGGCAGTTCGAATCTCCGGGGGGAGTTGATTCTAGAGGACCAGGGCCGCCACAGAGAATGCTCTTCCTCTGGGTCCTGCCAGATTGCATTGTTTTGTCGACGGGACCCGGAGAAGGCAAACTCTGTGGGACCTAATCGGCCACTGGGATTCGTGCGGCAGAAGGCGGTCTCGTAGGTACTCTGGTCCGATGCCGTGTAGGGCTTTATTGGTCATTACCAACACTTTGAATTGTGACCGGAAATTGATTGGCAGCCAGTGCAAGCCGCGGAGTGTTGATGATATGATTAGTCCAAGACTGTATTTTTGAAAAAATTGCCTCTCTGATGGAGGACACATACCTCCTGGTTCTGCTTGTATTACTCCTTTGATATAATTGGCAGAAAAGACAGGCTGTTCAATTGAGCATCCCTTCATTAAGTGGAATGGCATCATGAAAGACATCATTGGGTCTTTGCCTTTTGACACAAAAATAACCTGCAAAACAAAATTATGCCTTCACTTTTTAAAAAGAAAAGCACAAAAAGTCACACAAAAACGAAAACCTTGTTATATATTTTATTTATTTATTTATTACTTAGATTTGTATGCCGCCCCTCTCCGAAGACTCGGTAATTGCAATCAACGACCATATCAAATCATCAACTTAATATTTAAAATTGGACTAATCTTTTTTATCCCAAAGCTAACCCATCCATCCTAAAACACTTTTAAAAAAATACATAAAATAATCAATCAAGATAGATATTTTTAAAAGGCTGTTCAGCATGGTTTAGCTTATAACTTTGGATTCTTGGTTTGTGTAGGTCTTCATTAAATATCTCAATAACTGTGCATGGATCAACCAAAAGAAAAATATACAAAATATTTAAAGACCAAAACACAATCCTTTTAATCTACACATAAAAGCAAATGTTTTAAATATTGTTTTTAAAATAGTGATGGAGCTGTGTTTATTTTTATTTTTGAGCTGGAGATAGTTCCAGAGACAGAAGGATCCACAGAACTCATCTGTAGTCTGTCAACTTAATAGTTCCTGATAGCAGACCTGCAATCAAAACTTCATAGTCCATTCTTAAACTCCACACAAGATGAGTTGCAGTCAATCTTTTGAAAAATCGACTCTCAAGTATTTAAAACACTAAACTGTCTGAAAATGAATTGTTAATGCAAATAGTACTATACCAGTGTTACTGGCTTCAAAAGCTAAATCACTATAACTATTTTAATATCTTCATGTCTTCAAGTCTTTTAAAGACATATGCATGTAAGGCATTAAGTAATTCAATTTGGATTTTGACCAGAGCAAGTAAATGACGAAAGCATAACTTGTTTTAGATAGCCGTCTAAACTATGAGACACCTAAATCAGGAAAGAAAAAACATAACCACTGCAGTTCTGATGCCACAGCTAACTTTCAGTCTAGTAAAAGCATCAAAATGAGAAGGATTTTGCAGAAAATTTGTATTACTTTATGTACTGCTAAAAATATCATTTCAGAAACTGAATATTATTTTAGAAGTTTAACTGAGGGAATTTTCCACTTTGTTTTTGTTTAGAATAGAATAGAATAGAATAGAATATATTTTTAATTGGCCAAGTGTGATTGGACACACAAGGAATTTGTCTTGGTGCATATGCTCTCAGCGTACATAAAATAAAATATACATTTGTCAAGAATCATGGGGTACAACACTTAATGATTGTCATAGGGGTCAAATAAGCAATGAAGAAGCAATATTAATAAAAATCTTAGGATATAAGCAACAAGTTACAGTCATACAGTCAACATGGGAGGAAATGGGTGAAAGGAATGATGAGAAAAACTAGTAGAATAGAAGTGCAGATTTAGTAGAAAGGTTGGAAGGTTGGATTTGACTCAGAACTTACCCGATAAGGAGTGAGAAAAACCATTCCTTTCTTAGTGCCTTTGAACATCTCTGGATTGCCAGTTAGCTCAGAGAAAGTCAGCTCCACATCTTTACAGTGCTTGAGAATACTTCAAGGATATAATATAGATGTGTTAGTATCTTTAATAAGGGTTATTAAAAATGACAATACAGATGAAGAATCAACTTAATAAAAAGTATTTATCTCTGTACAAATAAACCTCTATACAAATAATACTAGTGAGTGTAGTATTCTATCCGCAGAATAGATAACACCAATATCTATTTTTATTATTTACTCTTTGTGTTAAGTCTAAGATTTTTTTTCTTACTCTTTAATAGTATCTACATATATATATATGTAAAGTACAAACTTTATAAAAATATTCCAGATCACTCAATAGTGTCGTTTGGAAAATAGCTTTTGTAAGAAATCATCTTTATTGGAAGTGGATTGGACAACTGATAGTTAACTATTAGGAGATGAACCAGATTATTTTGACTGTGAGGAGATGAGTTTTCCTTCTCTGTGCATAAAACATTAAGTTTATTTCTATGACAACTAGCCCTAACCACCATAGTTTGACAAAATGTGGAATGAATTCAGCCAATTGTGACTCATTGGTGTTTCAATAAGCACTGGATTAGTTCGAAAATCGATAGCTTTAATCTTCTGCAGTTATTTCAGGATAAGGCTTGTTGAGTACCAAGCCCACTTACATATATGTAATCTAATTATAATGAAACACAACTAGCTATTCTCATTTCAATAGCTGATAAGGCAACTATCCATTATCCCCAGCACCCCACCAAATGTGTGAAATATTTATGAATTGTGTGAACAGTTTTTCTTTCCTTTTTATTCTCCAGTTCTTTTAAAGGTGCATAGTTTATGATAATAGAATAGAATCATGAGGTACAACATTTAATGATTGTCACAGCATACAAATAAACAGTCAAAAAACAATCAATATTAATATAAATCGTATTGATACAAGCAACAAGTTACAGTCATTCAATCATAGGTGGGAGGAGATGGGAGAAAGGAACAATGAGAAGACTAATAGTAATAGTAATGCAGACTTAGTGAATAGTTAAAGGTGGTGAGGATTTTTTTTGTTTAGGAGAGTGATGGCATTTGGGAAAAAACTATTCTTCTGTCTAGTTGTCTTGGTGTGCAGTGCTCTATAGCAGCGTTTCCCAACCGGTGTGCCGCGGCACACTGGTGTGCCGCGAGACATGGCCAGGTGTGCCGCCAAGCTTCAGCTGGGCGGGGCGCTGCCGGTACTTCCGTCCTGGGGCTCCCGCTCGCAGCTGTCTCCTGCTCGATGCCGCGGTTTTCGGCGCTCTCCTGCTGGGCCCCAAAGAAGGAAGGCAGGAAGAAGGAGAGCTCCATTCTTCGCACCTTTTTCCTGCCTTCTTTCTTTGGGGCCCAGCAGGAGAGCGCCGAAAACCGCGGCATCGAGCAGGAGGCGGGGGACAGCTGCGAGCGGGAGCCCCAGGACGGAAGTACCGGCAGCGCCCCGCCCAGCTGGAGCTCCTCTTTCGTCGACGGCAAGTGTCCGATGGGAGCGGGGGGGGGGGGGCGCAGCGGCCGCAGGCAGTCGGGGGAGATGGCGGCGGCGAGAGGGATCGCTCTCTCTCTCTCTCTCAGCTGACTGCAAGTGGGAGCCCTGACGGTGGCGGTTGGACGTTCTGCTGGACGTCGTACATGCTGGCGCTGCGTGCCTGGCATATACGGTGTCCAGCACCACGTCCAGCTGCCGCCGTCAGGGCTCCCGCTTGCAGTCAGCTGAGAGAGAGAGAGAAAGAAAGAGAGACATATAAGAGGCAGAGAGAGAGAGAAAGAGACATAGCAAGAGAGGCAGAGAAAGAGAGACAGAGCAAGAAAGAGAGACAGCAAGAGAGGCAGAGAAAGAGAGATAGAGAAAGAGAGAGAGAAAGAGAGACATAGCAAGAGAGGCAGAGAGAGAGAAAAAGAAAGAGAGACATAGCAACAGAAAAAGAGAGACTTAGCAAGAGAGGCACAGAGAGAGAGAGAAAGAGAAAGAAAGAGAGATAGCAAGAGAGGCAAAGAGAAAGAAAGAGACATATAGCAAGACAGTGAAAGAGAGAGAGAGAGCAAGAGAGAGAGAAAAAAGCAAGAAAGAGATAGCAAGAGAGACAGAGAGAGAGAGCAAGGAAGAGAGAAAGACATAGAGGAAGGGAAGGAGGGAGAGAGAAAGAGAGCAAAAAAGAGAGGAAGAAAGAAAGAAAGAGGGATGGAGAGAGAGAATGAAGGGAAGGAAGGAAAAGAGAGAAAGAGGGAGAAATAGAGCGAAAGGGAGGAAGAGAGAGGGTTTTTTGTCCAAACTTTTCTTTAGCCCGCCCCCCCCCCCCCTTTCAGTGTTCCCCAGGATTTTGAAAATACGAATAATGTGCCGCGGCTCAAAAAAGGTTGGGAAACACTGCTCTATAGCATCATTTTGAGGGTATGAATTACTTGATATAACTGCTTATAAGCAGCCTCCAAATCAGAGGACTGCTTATAAGCAGTCATCCAAATCAGAGGACTCTGGTTTATTGAGGACTTCTAGATGTTAGCATCAGAAATGATATCTGGACACCACTGGAGGTAGATTAACAGTAAAGCTTTCTGAAAATAGATGCGGGTATTTGTTTAGATCTGTCCAATAAAAACAAAGGTGGCATAGTATCAGATTAATCCAGATACCAGTAAGTGTCTCATTTGGGGAATAAGTGATGCTCTGTCCTCATTCTCTGGTGCCAATCATAATGAATAATTGTTGTCATCAAACTCCTCACCAAGTTGTTATTTATTTATTCAATTTCTATAATCACCCAACTCAACCAAGTGACTCTTGAGAGGCTTTCTTTTGAGGAAGAAAGTGGGTGTCAGAGCATCTAGTAAAAATGCATAATCTGACACCTTTTCAGTCAGAAATCCAGAAAAAGCACAGGGTGGAAATAGTTTTCATGTTTGGTGAGTGACCCATGAAGGGACCTGGCTGGGGAGAACACGTGTGTCGTGCACACTCAGCAACATTCAATACAATTACAGTATTCTTCTGGACCATCTGCCCAGTTTGGAGTAGAGGGCACTGTTTTACAATAGTTCTGCTGCTCTTTACGAAGTAATTCCAGTGGTGATGATGGGTCAGTATGGCCAAATGGTGCTCCTTTGTGTGATGTCTCAGGGTTTGGTCTGCTCCCTAACATGAAATAGCTAAAAGAGGATATCTATCTGTTTAGAGACAAATATCATAAGGGTGCTGCTGAGCTGATCCCTTTTCATCATCAGCAGGACCGACCACAGAATAGAGTGAAGTTCAACAGGAAAGGGGTATTATTTTGTTCCGGTTTTAACTCTAGACAGAGTAGCATTCCTAGTGCCTACTCAACCGTACATGGAATTGGAAACACCAGTGATAGCAACACATGCACTTAAATCCATTATACTACTACTACTACCCAAAAAGCTGCCTTTTAAAATTCTCAGAAATTGCAATATATAAATTGGGAAAAATACAAAAATTCTGAATATCTTTATAAAAAAACAGCACATTTTTAAACTTAGGATTTTAAAAAAACGGTGACATTACCGCTCAAGAATGTTGACAAGACTAAGCCTTTTAATTTAGCAATCCAATGGTCATGTGGAAATCATGTGATTCTGGTTTAACTCATACTGGATTTACTTTCAGGCCTCCTGTCAGAATCGTAGCTCTGCTGTACTATTTTTGGTATGTTTTCTTCAGTAAATTGCTTGTCTTATTTCGAAGTTTAATAATGACGACAAATTAGTCATCTCTTCAATGTATTAGCTGAGTACTACTGTCTTAACATAATGAAATTATTAACGTTTTCCTGTGAAGCCAACTACTTCAGTCACGTTTGAGCCTGACAGAGAAATAATATAGAAATGTATCTCGGGCCACACTTTATTTCTTTTCCTCGATCAATTGGTACTTTTCTAGGGTGATGGAAAGATAACTTCTATTCAATAACGCAGCCTCCTTAACTCTCCACCCTCCACGAAAACTGCTCTCCGGCTACAACTCATTATTCCTAACCTAGGCGGAGGAAGGCGGGATTAAATCCGTACTTAATGAAGTTTTAACCTGGGAAGGAAAACGTGTGTCACAATCACACAGCCCACGTCATAAAACAACAACACCGTGCGTAAATTATTGCGCGGGCCGGAAGTTGGAAGTAAAGGCCGCGCAGACCAAGGGAAGGCAAAGTTGGTGCTTCTATGACTTGCGGACTTCAATTCCCAGAATTCCTGAGCCCATCATGCTAGCTGAGGCATTCTGGGAGTTGAAGTCCACGAGTCATAGAAGAGCCAATTTTGCCTACCTCTGGCGTAGACTGTCGAAACAAAGCAAAACAAAAACAAGCTATTATACTATCACCGCCTTCCCCACCCAGAGTCGAAGTCCCGGGGATGGCAAGGAGGGAGAGAGGGAGGGAGCGACGCGGATTAAGCCCTCCACGGCCACTTTAACACTTGGGCAGAAGTCGCACTCCTCCTCCGGGTGATGGAAAAGACGCGGGCACTCGGGAGCCCAGGCGCCCCACTCGAAGTGGAGGAAAGCAGGCGGGAGAGAAAGCAGACACTGGGCTTAGAGGCGCCCGTCCCAGCGGAGCAGATGGAAACGCTCCGCCTGCGTATCGCCATCCCCGAGCATACGCAACCCCCCCCCCCCCCCACCGCCCGGCCAAACTCTCCCTCCTGCCGCCCCTTGCCAGCCGAGCGCCTCTTCGACTCCGGTTACCTTTCCCCGTTGGGCGGGACAACCCCGCCACCGGGCAAGTGGTTCCTGTTCAGCGCCATGTTCCCGGCCAATGGCACCGGCCGAGGCGGTCCGTCTTCTTTCGTCCCTTGCAGAGCCGCCCCGTAGCGGCCGTGATCTACCCGGCGCGCAGGCCTGCCTCTTGGCGGAGTGGGAGGCGTGGCACCCGTGTCTGTCCCGCGGACGCCTCCTGGTCGCTCGGGAAGGCTGCGAAAGGCGCGGCGGTTGCTACTACAGTACTACGGCTCTACTTTGTAATCGGCTCAATTGATTTCTGGAAGGAGGAGGAGAAGGAAGATCAATGAGCACACGAGCAATGCAATTAGCGTTGATCGGTGAAAAACGTCCATAGATAGGTAGTACCTTTATGGAAATTAACCTAGGTAACAGTCATATTTTTATTAGCTATATAAATATGACATTTACCTAATATCACCTAACCCCCAAAACTTTCCATTGGTTCCCAAAATTGGCAACATAAAGACTTGTGGACTCCAACTCCCAGAATTCTCCAGCCAGCATAGCATAGCTATACATAGCATAGCTGGCTGGAGAATTCTGGGAGTTGAAGTCCACAAGTCTTAAAAGTTGCCAAGTTTGGGAACCACTATCCAATGTTGACCTCTCCCGATTTAAGAGGTCAGTAAGGGGTGTGCATAACTGCACCAGAGTGCCTTCCATCCCCTGTCCTAATGTTTCTTTTACTAGTATCAGGTATATAAACATTGTTATACCTTTGTATACTACAAATAGGTACTTGACAAAATAAATAAAAATAAATAAACATTTGTTTCCTGCCTTCCCTCCAACCACTCTGTAAAGTATACTGCTCAAAAAAAATAAAGGGAACACTTAAACAACACAATATAACTCCAAGTAAATCAAACTTCTGTGAAATCAAACTGTCCACTTAGGAAGCAACACTGATTGACAATCAATTTCACATGGGGTCAGCACATTCAACTTTGTACAGAACAAAGTATTCAATGAGAATATTTCATTCATTCAGATCTAGGATGAGTTCTTTGACTGTTCCCTTTATTTTTTTTAGCAGTGTAATTCCATTAGGAGACAGCTACTGGCACAGATATTATGTAATCAAAGGCTGCTTGAAATCAGCTGTCCATTACCACATCTGTAGATGGCTGAAAAAAATGTATTTGGAGGGAGGGCTTTCCTCCCATCACAAAACATCTTGCTTCCTATCCTGCCCTTTTAAAAGCATACACAGAGATGGTTTTGGTTGCATTTTTCTAGATTTATGGCTGGCCACTGTGGAAAGCCACAATCCAAACAATATGGTAAAACAGACCACAGGCTGGCATAGAATTAAGACAAAATTGTATATTCTTGTTTATACATTAAATACCTATTGAGGGAGGCTGAATTGGAAGAAGATCATGTGAACTTTTAAACTTGGAGGAAGCAAAAATGGTCTTTGAAGAAACAGGATAGAAAGATTATTAAAGGCTTTTCAACTTTACTGTTGAAGAAGACCCCTAAGTGCAGCATGGATAGCCAGAAAACAAACAAATGGTTCATAATCCAAATAACCAGGCTCAAATTATCATATGCAAAAGCCAGGCCCCTTGAGAAGTTCATAATATTGGAAAAGTGGAAAGAAAATTCTGTCTCAGGTTGCAGTTTATAGAATTTGGAATTATGTAATGCACCTACCTGCTGTATTAGATATGGAGGATAATTATTTTTTTCTGTTTGCTTTATTTTTACATATGTAATACTTAAAAACAGATGCACAGTGATATTCAGATTTTCATATATGGTTCACTTATGCTTATTTCCCCCCTCAATTTAACACCTAGTCTCAGACTCTCCAGAATACCAAGGTTAGGGTATACAATTCTAAACTTAGCCCTTTGATATTGCACAGGTTTTAACAGCAGTCAGTTTCCGGCAAAATTTTCCTTACTTTTGAGAAATGCTTAGTTTGGATTTTGCATTTTGGACTGTTCCTAGAATAAATAATTATAAGTTTCTGTCCTACATATTTCTGTGGCACTAGTTTCTCCAAAACTGGTAGAAGTACTGTAACACCTATTTAAAACAAGCGTCTCCTCTATATTACATTTCTATTAGGAATTAATATGAACTCACCAGTTTATCTGAACATAAATTCATTCTATAATCATAATTAAAATTAATTTCTCTCCCCAGCTAATGTATTATAAGTAGTCCTTGACTTACAACCACAATTATTATTAATTGAATTCAATTAATTCAATTATTAATTGAAACCCAAAATTTCTGTTGCTAAGTGAGATAGCTGTAAAGTGAGTTTTGACCCATTTTATGACCTTTGTTGTTATAGTAATTAAGTGAATTACTGTAGTTGTTAAATTAGTAACATGGTGGTTAACTGAATCTAGCTTCCACATTGACTTTCCTTGTCACAAGAGCATAGACCCTAGGACAGTATTTCCCAAACTTGGCAACTTGAAGAAATTTGGACTTCAATTCCCAGAATTCCACAGCCAGCGAATGCTGGCTGGGGAATTCTGGGAGTTGAAGTCCAAATTTCTTCAAGTTGCCAAGGTTGGGAAACACTGCCCTAGGACACTGCAACCATCATAAATATGAACCAACTGTCAAATGTATAATTTTTGATCACATGACCAGAGGGATGCTACAACAGTCGTTAGTGTGAAAAAATGTCATTTTTTAGTTCCATTGTAACAAAATGAATGGTTGTAGGTACAGGATTACCTGTAATATTTATTGATGCACTGTTTATACACACTCCTATTCTCTCCCCGTACCAAACTAATGGTAATACAAACAAACCTTAAGATTCCAATCCCTACAAAATAAAAGTTGTCACTGTTTTCTCTATCGTAGCAAGATTGGGAATGTCTGGAATGTCCATTCCATAGACATGGAGTAGTCATCCAAATTTTTCCAGATCAGACACTTTTGGTGGGGTAAGTCAAAGCATAGCCTCCTGGCTCAAATATTCAGGGTGTTCAGATTCAGTTGGAAGGATGGGGTCCTGAAGATACTGTTATGTCTGTTTAAAAGAAATAAGGGAAAATTCACTGATTGGCTAAGATGCGGCTTTTGGTTAGAATGCCACCAAAAATAAATGTTTGTCAGAATGTTCCCGCGTAAAAGAAAAAGTATAAATAGGGCAACGGATTAGCCGTTGCCCTTGTTAGGAGTTGATTGTCAGAGAGAGCTGTTCACGTTATTATGCCTTGTTAAATAAACCTGTTAAGCTGAAGCAGTCTCCGGTGCACTGATTTAACAGTGGCGACGAGGAGGTCGAACTCCCCCTGAGCAACCATGAGCTCGGTCATGGCTCAACCGCCCGCTTTCCACAACCCGGACACAGAACCATGGACATCCTAAATGTCTAAATTCCGTATTTTCTTACAAGCAAGTAATCTCCAGGACACTGAAGACGATAGAAAGCGAGCCATATACAAGCTACATAGAACTTACTCAATAAAACAGCAGTTCAAATTGTTCTTGAAAACCTATATAATGTAAATTACTGGTTGCCAATCAGTTTCTGATCACAATTCAAAGTGTTGGTTATGACCTATAAAGCCCTTCATGGCACTGGACCAGATTACCTCAGGGACCGCCTTCTGCTGCACGAATGCCAGCGACCAGTTAGGTCCCACAGAGTGGATCTTCTCCGGGTCCCGTCAACTAAACAATGTCGCTTGGCGGGACCCAGGGGAAGACCCTTCTCTGTGGCGGCCCCAGCCCTCTGGAACCAACTCCTCCCAGAGATTAGAATTGCCCCCACCCTCCTTGCCTTTCGTAAGCTACTTAAAACCCACCTCTGCCGTCAGGCATGGGGAAATTGAGATCCTCTTTCCCCCTAGGCCTTTACAATTCTATGCGTGGTATGTATGTATGTATGTTTGGTTTTTATATTAATGGTTTTTTTAAAATCGTTTTTAGTATTAGATTACTATTGTACACTGTTTTATTGTTGCTGTTAGCCGCTCCGAGTCTCCGGAGAGGGGCGGCATACAAATCCAATAAATAAATAAATAAATAAATAATAAATGTTAATATCGGTATAGTGTATTAGTAACATACATAACTAAATGTAAGAGTGTTCATGCAGTATTCAACATTTATATGAAGCTGTTTGGAATGATTTTTGGCAGATTTAGAAATACGTAGATACACATATGTTAACAATACCAAATAATTATTTTTTCTGCAAAGTCAGCATTGAATTCCTCCAGTCTTCTGCATGTCTCCGGCTTATTATCTCACAATGATGTGAGATAATAAACTGAAACTGAATCAAAATAGAACTATTACTGATTGGACCTCAAAGCGGTAGAGCCAGCTACTAATAAATCACTCAAATTACATATTTTAATCAGACAGTAGAACATAAAATTTGAGTCTAGCAATATTTACATCATTGTGGCATGTTAAGTTTTTCAACAAAGTTGGATTAGTAACAAGAAAACTTCACTGTGATACTTCAATGTGCTGAGTTTATCAAAAGACTCTAGGCATTATTCAATCCCGTAATTGGTTTCTTTTTAATATAAACAATCCCCACCCACCCCAGTCATAGTATAATATATTATGTCTTCACAAATTATCTTCTAAGACAATCTACATTATCAAAATGCTTTAATTAGATTTTGGTATGCACAATGACAATGGAAGGTTTTCAGAGATTATAATAGGATATTTTCTTTCTCTATACCTGTATTCTCTTTATGGCTTGATTTATTCAATACAGACCCATATGTAACAAAAAGGGGGAAACCACTATATTGCTATGAGGCATTTTCTTTTCTAATACAGTATATTTGTGGCAGTGGTATGGTGATACTCAAAAGCTATTTCTGTAGTTTTGATGTCTTAGTGCAGTGTTTCCCAATCTTGCCAACCACAACAACACAAGAGCACACAACAGATTTAAACTTAATATCAACCGCTCCAAACTTGACTGTAAAAAATATGACTTCAGTAACCGAGTTGTCGAAGCGTGGAACTCATTACCGGACTCCACAGTGTCATCCCCAAACCCCCAACACTTTACCCTTAGATTATCTACGGTTAACCTATCCAGATTCCTAAGAGGTCAGTAAGGGACAAGTACAAGTGCACTAGAGTGCCTTCCGTCCCCTGTCCTATTGCTCTCCTATATCTCCTATACCTTTCTTCTATTCCTATATCTCTTCTTCTATTCTTTCATTGATATGTTCTATTACTATATCTTCTTTTCTATTATTTCTTAGATATATTTTACTATGAGTATCTCCTCGATAACCTTCATCATGTATTTTACTATGTGTATATAGATATACAGTATACCCACTAAAACCCTCATTGTGTATTGGACAAAATAAATAAATAAAACTTGAAGATATTTGGACTTCAACTCCCAGAATTCCCCAGCTAACACTTGCTGGCTGGGGAATTCTGGGAGTTGAAGTCCAAATATCTTCAAGTTGCCAAGGTTGGGAAACACTGTCTTAGTGGGTATTTGAATTGGGGAAATGAAACTGAAAAAAGGCAATTTTGTAATAGTGCATACTACTGGCTAGAGCAGATTGCCCTGAATACCTGATGCTCCCACAACTAGCTCTAAAATGCAAAGATCAGCATTGGGAGCAGGCAAATCTTTGGGTTTTTCTCAGCAAAGTTAGTCTAGCTATGATGTGGATGAGAAATACTTTAAAAATAAGTGGGCCTACACAATTCAGCATCAAGATGGAATTTTCCAGTTAAAATTATTTTTACTTTTAAAAAGTAAAACCAATAAGCAAGAATGTTCTACTACTCTGGGTAGTAAATTAAACCAGAATTAGCCTGCAAAAACAGATCTTATTAAAAACTCAGTTTGATATCCCCAAGACAAGTTATCAATAATATCATACCTCAAATACATTGCTCCTATATACAGTCTAAGAAGATAAAACTTGAAATGGCTTAAGGTAGGGTGAAAATTAAAAGTTTTTCTCTTTGTACAACTCATCTGGAATATACCATACCTACACAGGATGGTAAGATCAGAGCTTTGTATATTTTGCTGCCTTCGTTGGCAAGACCTAAACTGGGAAGAATGTATTTGATTATAAGTGGTTAGAGAGAGGCACTGGGATTTGAAAAACCCAGAATTCAAGTTGTCTCTTGAATAAGACAGTAACAGTGCAACTTTATACTTGTCACTTTTTCTCAATCTCAATAGTCTAACAAATTTGCTGTGTGTATATAATGGTGATTGCTTTTACTGCATTAGCACGAGCTCTTTAGAAAAGATGGATAAGAGTTGCTTAGGAACGCTGGTCACCAAAACAATTTAATATACAGTGTTCCCTCGATTTTCGCGGGTTCGAACTTCGTGAAAAGTCCATACCACGGTTTTTCAAAAATATTAATTAAAAAATACTTCGCAATTTCCCCCCCCCCTATACTACGTTTTTTATCGCCCGATGACGTCATATGTCATCGCCAAACTTTTATCCACCTTTAATAATTTTTTTTTAACAAATTTTTTAATAAATAAACATGGTGAGTAATAATGGGAAATTGTAATTTAGGGGTTTAAAGTGTTAAGAGAAGGCTTGTGATACTGTTCATAGCCAAAAATAGTGTATTTACTTCCACATCTCTACTTCGCGGAAATTCGACTTTCGCGGGTGGTCTCGGAACGCATCCCCTGCAAAAATCGAGGGAACACTGTATTTTAAAATATTTGTATTTGACCGAGGCAGTTTAAATATTAATAAGAGAAAAGGGCACACAGGTGAATTTGTGTGAATAGAAAAATAGCCGATATGCATGAATTAAAGCACCATTGTTGAGGTTTAGTCTCCCATAATAGGCACAATAATGCATGTTAAAGGGCAGTATAATTTTTTCAGTTAAGTTTCTTATGCCCAAGAGTTCTAAAAAAGAGCAGATAAAGAAGCAATATGCCCAGGGATGTTATGCTTTGTGTGGTCATTTTCATTTTATGCTTAGGAGAATCAGCACAATTATATAGAATTCTCTGATAACCTCTTCCATTGAACATCAAGTTTCTGAGTCTGTATCGTTCCAATAACATAGCTTTATATTTCCACAATTATATTAGAATATATTAGTGTTCACACTTAAATATATTGAACTAAAGTGGGACTTACTTCTGAATAAATATCTATGCAATTGCTCTATTATCTTTTTTATATTTGACACTATACTAAGACCATCCTTCTCATAAAATTATTTTCTGAATAACTATAGTGTAACATAGTTTCTTCTCTTGCAGTCATTAATTTGTCATGGCCTTGACTATAGTTTTCAGAATATCATGCATTTATATCTTGCAATGTTAGAGAAAGGCTGAAAACCACCCTTTCACAAAAACCTGCTCAGGATAAGACAATCATATTCATTTCAGCTAAGACTTAAGCTACATTTAATTCAGAATATTCATAACCTACAAACAAACTAGCCTCTCAATGGTTAAACTAAGCTAAAGAAGCAAGTAATTCTGCACAGAAATGAATGAAAGGCCTGCCTCCTTATCATGCAAATGTGTTCACTGACTAGGCCTTTGTTATAAAACAAATCTTACAAAGAGTATCAAGTATGCAAATTCATATAAATTAATTATGTCATAGCAATGCGAAATAGAGAAATTGTCTACTTTAGCTATTTGTCAGAACTAGAAGTGGGAGTTAGGAGTCTTCCTAATATATAATAAAAATATTCATCAATCGAATCGTTCAGTCTTGACTGTTGATGATAACATGGATATATCCAAGTTGTTTTCTAGGCAATAATTCAGAAGTCGTTTGCCTTTGCCTTCTTCCAGAGTATTCAGAAAAAAAGGATATCCTTGAGAATTTCTGTAAGTTTCCTACCCAAATATTAATTTATATAATTATATATTAAATTTCAACAGTATCATAGTCTGCTTAGCTTTTTGGAACTAGCCAAGTTTCCTTTGTGTAATACATTGTGGTATAAAGCAGCGCTCAATGGACTTATCAAAAATGTAGCAAGGATTCTCTCTCTCTCTCTCTCTCTCTCTCTCTCTCTCTCACACACACACACACACACACACACACACACACACGTCCCTCTCATTCTTATGTTTGAGTGATTGCTTCAGTCAAATATTGTTTGGGTAAATACAGTATTTCATATTAAGTCACAGTTTGATTAACTATAATGAGTAATCAAGAATAGGTTAGGATCCTGCATACTGCAACATCACAAAATATGTTACAGTCTAGAATGACTAAGTTCATATCATATAGTTAAACCAAAATCAAATCGTATTATAACTTACAGTAATATATGTGTGAACCCAGACTGTATATCAAGGTCTATTGAAATAAATCCAAAATTATAGCAAACATTTTCTTATTAACTGCTAGTGTGGTCTCATGAGGCTTTATGGAGAATCCAAACAACTACCGGTACTTCTGTTAAGGCTTGGAATCTTGAAGGATTCCAAATACACCGGGTTCTTTGTTTCTTTTTTGACTTAATGGAAGAGGATTAAATTCCATTGGACTAAACCAGACTAAGAAATAAAAAAAAAATCTCAAAAGAAGGCATCGACAAACTACTTCTATACTATTTTTTAAAGGAAAAGTACATTACTCTTAACTCAAAGAAGACTTGACATTTATCTAAGCTAGGAACAAAAAATCAAAACACTTTTTCTTTGATTAAGTTTGTTAATTTAAGTAGTTATATACAACATAGTTATGCATACTGCAAAAAAGTCAGGTACTGTATATTGTATTTTGTAGAACTCGATATGTGGCAGTTAATTTTTCCAGGTTGCTATAACCAAAAATCTATTTGGAAGGGCTGAAAACATTTTATGGATGAATTTACAGACAGCTTTTCTGTATTGTGATGACCTCTTCTGCCCCATTCCTGATCAGATTTTAATCATTTGTAAACTGAAGAAGAATTTTCAGTGGATTCCTGCTATTGTGGCTCCATTTCAGCTGAAAACAGCTTCTTCTGTTCCCTAAAACATTAAGTATTGCTTAATGTTTTTGTTAGCTAATTTCCACCATGGAGAACTCCATAGAAGGAACATTTGATTTTGATATGCACGTTTAAAAATGAAAGAGGGCTATTTTAAACCCCAAAAGTGGGTTTACAATGGTTAATAATCATATTACTTTGGGAGACAACATGAAACAGCAAACATGGTGGCTCTATATGTGGCAGTGAAATTCTGATCCCCGTGAGTCACTTCTGTTTTCTGGACACCCACAGTGTTTGAACATATAAACCAGTTACCTGCTTTTGCTTAAAAAAGAGAACAAAGCAGAAATTCTAAGGATTAGATTACTTTGGCCAACTTCCATATTTGGAAATTGGCAGTACAATTTGCAGTTGAATGAAAGCTGACTGCCTAGGAAAACGTACAAGGGTCTGAGTCAGAATTAAAATGCCACATTTTAGGATGAAAGAAGGATGTGCCTTAAATATTCTCCAGAACAGTGTCTTAGTATGGAACAATTACAGCATCTTTCCCATAGTCTGTGGGTTAGAGCAGTGATTTTCAACCTTTCTTGAGCCGCGGCACATTTTTTACATTTACGAAACCCTGGGGCACATTGAGCAGGGGGGGGGAGGGGCTGCTAAAAAAAGTTTGGACAAAAAAATTCTCTCTCTCTCTTCCTCCCTTTCGCTCTATTTCTCTCTCCCTCTTTCTCCCTCTTTCTCTCTCTCTCCATCCCTCTTTCTTTCTCTCCCTTCCTCTCTTTTTTGCTCTCTTTCTCTCTCCCTCCCTCCCTCCCTCTATGTCTTTCTCTCTCTCTTCTTCCCTCCCTCTCTTTCTCTTTCTCTCTCTTGCTTTCTCTCTCTCTTGCTCTCTTTCTTTCTTTCTCTCTTTCTTTCTTTTTATTGTTCTCTTTCTCTCTCTCTCTCTTGCTTTCTCTCTCTTGTTCTCTTTCTCGCTCGCTCACTCTTTCTCTCTCTTTCTTTCTCTCTTTCTCTCTCTTCCTTTATTTCTCTCTCTGAGCTTCGCGGCACACCTGACCATGTCTCGCGGCACACTAGTGTGCCACGGCACACTGGTTGAAAAACACTGGATTAGAGGGCAAAAAGGCACAGTTTGAAGTGTTGCATTGTTTCCTTTCCAGCTGCCTCAGATACCTAGACGGATTGTTCCTAAACTGCAATGTCAAAACTTCATTAGGGGAGGTCTGACAATATCATGTGCCAGATTTTGGGGAGTGGACAGTGTGTATATGAATCTGAGATACATAATGGTGATTTAAGGAATATTGTGGCACTGTTAAAAATGTTGTTTCCCCTATCAACAAAACAATATTTCCAGATTAGCTTTTATCTCTCTCTAATAGTTGCCTCCTATGATAATGAGAAAGAAATAGGTAAAAAACCTGACATTGTTATCTACACCTGCTGATTAATTCTAACTAAACACATTTACTTCATAACTAATTCTTCCCACTGATTTCATTACACTCACTATTACAGTAGTGCCTGTAAGATCCCAACCTCAGTCTAACTTTAACATTTCTACATTGAGAAGTGAATTTATAACACAAACCATCGACTACAATGCAAAGTATCCAGACCTGGAAAGCTTGCATCCAAAATATATCTCTGTTTCCACCACACTGCTTACAGCAAATTTATCTCATTTCCTACCAAACCTTGGAGATGCTCCACGTGCTCTCACAGTTCGCATCACGTCCAGAATTATTATTTTTTTACATTTCCCACAATCAGGATGCACAACTGAGTATACTGGAAAACAATGGAAGACTAGAGTGTATAAAATTAATAAAAATAAAAATAATAATAATGATGGCCAAAAATGCCAAATCCAATCTAATTTGGATTTGTGCAACCAACCATAATAAGATAAAGACATATTGGGAAATTGGGAAATCCATATCTATGTTCTTTCCCCCATGCACTCATGTAGGATATTCTATATCCTTCTAAGAGAGGCCGGAATTCAAATAAAAAGATAGAACGAAAGAAATAGTTAATATGCTTCTGAAACAACAGATAACAATATTGAGCATTCACAAATTGCTTTCATGATTTTCTTCTGTCTCTACGGTCACTGGGGGGAGTCCCCCATTGTCATTCAGTCGTTTCGCTCTGTAAGTTTCATAGTGAATGTTGTGAGTGACTTCTTTTAGGTCTTGAAGGTGGGTCCTGAAGGACAAGTTAAAAAAAGGTGAAATAAGACAAAAAATATATCCTGTTACAACACAGAAATACAAGAGCATATATCTTCCTATTCCGTTATTTTATTTAATATGGCAAATGGTCAAAATTATCCAACAATATTAATATTAACCTTTATATTTACAGTGGTCCCTTGACTTTTGCGGGAGATAAGACTGCCCGCAAAAGTCAAATTTCCGTGAAGTAGAGACGCTCCCTTCCTTCCTTTCTTCCTCCCCCTCCCTCTTCCTTTCTGGTTTTACTTATCCCCAGAACCCGCAGGAGCAATGGGGTGGCAAGCTGGGGGCTTTGCTGTGCTAGCTGCCGGTGTCTCCCATGGCGGCAGCAGCAGCAGCACTGGTGCTCAGGGTCAGGACAGGGGAAGGGGAAGCTCAAGGCAAGAGGGATCCAGGCCAGGACTCGAAGCCGGGATTCCAGGCCGGTCAGCTGGGAGGATGGACGCTACCACTAAGGGAGACAGCCTAGGTGGGTAGGGGAAGAAGAGGCAGTGGTGGCGGGCGGCAGTAAGCGGCGGTGGCAGAAAAAGAGGCAGCCGACAATGACCCAACAATGCTCTCAACTCCTCCCCCTTTGGGCGAGTTAGGGTGGTCTTGTCCGCCCGCAAGGCTCGGCTTCAAGTGGAGCGTACCAACGCTCCGAGAATTAAAGGGGAGGGATCGGGAGGCTGGGGTGGAAGCGGAGCTTTTATTTAAAGAAACAGGATGGCTGGGGTGGGGGGGGAGGGGGAGAGTTAAAATGCACAGTAATGTACATTGGGCGGCTGCGGAAAAACCCGTGGTCAAAAAAACTGTGGAATATTTTTTTATTAATATTTTTTGAAAACCCGTGGTATAGCCTTTCCGCGAAAGTCAGACCCGTGAAAGTCAAGGGACCACTGTAACTTGTTTAAAGACTATGTTCCTGCATTTTCATCTTTCAGTATTGTCATATATGATTGATAAATTTCTGTAAATCATTTTAGAACAAACCATAACTGAGATATTATCACATCTTGCCAGAATGTTTTTAAAGTATCTATTAAATTTGAAGAAGCATTATGTTTGTTCTAAACTCATCCTATACTATACTCATGAAAAATCTAGTTAACCTAATGAACTATAAATAATAGAGAACAACTGAGAGAAAAAAAATTACACTTCTCCTTTTTATTACTTCATTTGTTCCCATTCTATGCCAGGTGGGAAGAGATTAGCACGTTCTTTTTTTGGAAATACAGTTTTTGAGGCTGGGGTGGGCTGCTGGGGGTTTGGGAGAACTCTAGCTAAGATTCTGTGCAGTTCAGAGAAACCCCAAATCCCATACCTGGCTGGCCCCGCCAAGGGTGGGCTACTGCCCAGATGTGGGGGGGAATGCAGTGGGGTAGTGAAAACGGAGCTCCACCCCAGAGCACCCAGTTTGCACCGAAAGATGTTGAAAGAAAATGAAGGGCGTCCTGCATAAGCCACGCCCACAGTGTGGTAGTAAAATTTTTGGCAGCCCTTCGCTGGGCCCTGCCCATCCTGCTCCTCTTAGGAGTCCCCACGTGGCCTGTTTTAGATGCAGGTAAGTGTAGGCCGGGCGTGGAGGTTTGGGGAGGATAAAAAAATGGGCCTACCGAAAGTTTGGGAAGGCTGGAAATGGGCCCATTTCCAGCCTTTAGAGGACCTTTGGAACCTGGAGAGTCTGTTTTTTGCCCTCCAGGAGGCTCAAGGAAAGCCTCCAGAGCCCAGGGGTGGCAAAAACTCCCCTCCATGCTGTGGTGCCAGAGGCTAACTGGCCACGCCCACCATGGCAACTCCCACCCAAAAACCGGGCAGAGAACCCCTTGCTAAAATTTTTGAAGCCCTTGCCTACTTTGAGGTTTGATAGGTCATTTAACTAATCAAATTTACAGTAGACCTTCCCAAAGATTATTTTAATACTACAGTGTGGCAATAGCTTATTTAATTTTTTTCAGTTTATTTCAATAAGTTATTCCAGTTGAGTAGGCAACACCTTTAAAAGTCATTCTCACCTAATGACAAAATCTCGTAGTAGAGCAAATTCACAATGGTTGAGATTTTCCACTGCAAATAAAGGAAATTACAATTATATTTTAGATAAGAATACAATACTAGAATCACAAAACTGAATGGAAATCTTGAAGGCCAATCCTTGCCTGAAGAGCACTAAAGTAAGAGGATATCTTGCTATTCTTAGATCTCTCGCATTATCTGAATGGTAGTGGATTCCATAAAACATTTCAGAATCTGGGGGCAGAGTTAAGGAATCTTCAAACTAGAATTACTGAATAGCCATAAGCAAACTAAATTCAAACCTTCCTCCCCACTTAAATGCTTTTGACTTTTACCTAACTCTAACCAGGTGCTGGATTTATTTATTTATTTATTTATTTATTTATTTATTTATTTGTTTGTTTGTTTATCAAAATGTGTACAAGCTAATAGGTATGTTATAAATATAAACAAAAGCAAAATAGGTATAGGTAAATTTGGACAATAGGACAGTAGAACAGGGACGATAGGTGTTGCAGTATAGCATAAAATGTTAGAATAGGAATATATCATATTATATATATCTGGACCTCTAGCATAAAAATGCTCTGCTTACCCTGATTCTGTTATAGCCAGGATAGGACGGTACTAACTTGCTTAGGTCTGCACTTCTGGTGAATTTGCAACAGGAAGACAACTGACCATAAAAGGGTTCAATAAACGTCTCACTGATAAACAAGTTTACATCACTCCAGACAGGACATTATACGATCAAAGGGGGAAATTTACATTGCCTGAAGCAAAAACAGGTCGAGACTGTGATAAAGGAGATTGGTTGTGATAAGGCAAAGGGCTTCAGAGAAATTAGGTGTGAGAAACATTTGCTCAAAGGAAAAGTTTCAAGGAAATTGGTTTGTGATATCTGGGGGAAAAGAAGGACTCAAAGATATGTCATGTTTGAAGTTATGTTATTGGATGTTTGTGTATCACTTGACATGTACGTGTAATTATCCCCATCTGCTTATGCTCCCAAATAAAAAGAGGTACACAGCTCCATACTGTGTCACTTCACCCAGAGAGAAAATGTGTCCAAGTCTTCTTTCTAGGATTCGCGTTCATGAGTGACCCCCCCTTGGCTGGGTTGCTCTTAGCCTCTATGAAGACATTGTCTTGATCAGGGACTTTGCAGCACCTCAGATAGGCACCATGGTGTGCTTATGCACGCCCCTTACAGATCTCTTAGGAATGAGGTGAGGTTGACTAGACAGTCTAAGGTGAAAGCTTTTGGGGTTTGGGAAATCTTCACTAAAAATGCAACTGGCACCATTTGCAAACTGGCTGCTACCATTAGCATTTACATTATAGTGACTGAAATAAATGAGGCCAGACAGTAGCCAGAGTGTCCCACGATACCGAGTTTTCAGGAAGCGGATCAGTAAGAGTTTGAGCCAAATCATAGATCTGAGACCCATAGTAGTTGAGGAAAATTTTTCTCTTCCGTCCCCTGTCAGCATCCTTCATACCTGCCGCTTCTAGAAAAACATCAAATTTTCCCATATACCCTTCCCAAGTAGTTTTTTCTGGATTGAATAGCTCGGGCGGCCTCGCTACGGATGAATTCTCCATGTCGATAGGTAGGCGTGGATAGGACCTCCTTTGTTGCCAGTGAAATAAATGAGGCCAGACGGATGCCGGTGCAACAAGTTAAAATAATCTTTCCTTTAAGCCGCTACTAAGTTTCAGGCATGAACTGAGCAGTAAGCACGGCTTTCACTATTTATACTCTTTTTCCCCGCCCAAGGCTGGGTTGACAGTTAAACAAGTTTCCCGCTCAAATGGAGCAACCAATCAACTTCATACATTCAAATTTACATTAAACTTTTAAATATTCATATTTAAATATTCAACAGTGACATCTAAATAACAAATTATAGAATGATCATTTATGTACCTTCAATGACTCCCCAAGGCGTTTTTCTTCCTAAGACTCTTTTCCCGTTCACTTGATACTCTTTGTCACTGCCCACCACAGCAAATGGCATACTTTCCTGCTGAAAGTACACATAGAAATTAAGTTGCTTCTAACTATTTGTTTATTTATTTATTTATTTATTTATTTATTTATTTATTTACTTACTTACTTACTTACTTACTTACTTATTTACTTTTTATTTATTTATTTATTTATCTATTTATCTATTTATCTATTTATCTATTTATCTATCTATCTATCTATCTATCTATCTATCTATCTATCTATCTATCTATCTATCTATCTATTTATTTATTTATTTATTGGATTTGTATGCCGCCCCTGTCCGCAGATTCAGGGCGCCTAACAACAGTGATAAAAAACAGCATGTAACAATCCAATACTAAACAACTAAGAAACCCCTTATTATAAAACAGAACATACATACAAACCTACCATGCGTAAATTGTAAGGCCTAGGGGGAAAGAATATCTCAGTTCCCCCATGCCTGACGGCAGAGGTGGGTTTTAAGAAGCTTACGAAAGGCAAGGAGGGTGGGGGCAATTCTAATCTCTGGGGGGAGTTGGTTCCAAAGGGCTGGGGCCGCCACAGAGAAGGCTCTTTCCCTGGGTCCCTAGTATAAGTAAGGGTGATTTTATTATTTGTTTGTTTGTTTGTATTCCACCATTATTATTTTTACAAGTAACATATCCAAACTTCTATTTTCCTCACAGGAACAAGCCTGTGAGGTGTGTTGGGTCAAGAGAAAGAGTGACTGGCCCAAAACCACCCAGCTAGCTTCCATATCTAAGTCGAGACTTGGTTGTTTCCATTACACCTTTGTATCAGTCAAGTGTATCTTTATAGAATAATATGTGTATACAAGCTGTCATTGCTAGTTTCTCTCTGTGTACAGGGTATCTATACATCGTACATGCAAATATATAATGGAAAATACATTTGAATACGAATGACTCCTTTAAACATCTTAAGAAATAAAAAGGCAGCACATAAATTTGTCTAAAATAACAATAATTAAATCAGTTTGTAAAATGTATTTTAAAAACTATATTCTCTCACTAAATGCATGTTTCAAATATATGTAAGGATAAAAATTCCTTATATTCCACTTTTGGATTCAGTGGCTAAAAGCTACATGTGATCTAATTTTTATTTCTAGTAGAAATAATAGTTTATAAAAATCTAAAGTTTATATCTTCTCAATAACTACAGCCCCCCCATACACATGGTTAAAGTACCTTAGACCCTACTAAAAAAGGTCAATTGGAATTATAAATGTCGCACCCTGATTTTGTCATTCTCTGCTTTGTCTTCAAGGTCTTCATCAAACTCTTTCTGGGGATAAAATTCAATTCCATTGACTTCTAGTTCCTTACGGACCTGGTTAAAAAAATATATATTTCAGGCTGAAAAGTCTATGCAAACAGTTAGCATTTCTGACCCAATCCAGAAAAATATCTGGATTGTGTGGTTTGCTAGATGCTTTCCCAAGGGAGACTCACCCTCTGTTTGAACTCAATCTTTTCTTCCAGAGTCATGGTGTCTGCCTTGGCAATAACTGGAATAATATTTACCATTTTGCTCAAATGTTTCATAAATTCCATATCCAAAGGTCGCAAACTGCAAGAAGAAGATGATTAGACAATTATAACTATCTCTACTATGGAAAAGCATCTTAATAATTTAATAATAATTTATAAAATTAATTCCTCTAATGAATTCTGCTCCAGTTTGGAAGATACAGGAAACTAGCTTATCAGATCAGCAGTAGATTGCTCTCGACTTAGCCGGGTTTAGCAAACTATTATCGGTGGCAGTGGGAATGTCCACCCACCTTTCCAGGATGCCACACACACGAGCAAACGGTAGCAACGGGATTTAGAACCCACTACTACTTCCATAAGGAATACACTTTGACTGGCAGAGAAAGAAAAAAACCAAAGAAATTCTAAGCATAAAAACTTCAAGGAATAGAAAATGAGCAAGAGAAAATCTCAGGCACCCTGAGGTTAAGTGCTAAATATGACGATTACGTAAGTGCCTTTTTTGCCAAGTACAACTCTTGCTGGCAATCATAACTGATAGCGGTTACTAAAGATAGATAAAGCTGGTAAAATAATTATATCTGTGTGATCACATATACAGTGATACCTTGTCTTACAAACGCCTCATCATACAAACTTTTCGAGATACAAACCCGGGGTTTAAGATTTTTTTGCCTCTTCTTACAAACTATTTTCACCTTATAAACCCACCGCCGCCGATGGGATGCCCCACCTCTGGACTTCCATTGCCAGCAAAGCACCCTTTTTTGCGCTGCTGGGATTCCTCTGAGGCTCCCCTCCATGGGAAACCCCACCTCCAGACTTCCGTGATTTTGTGATGCTGAAGGGGAATCCCAGCAGCTCAAAAATGGGCGCTTTGCTGGCAACGGAAGTCAGGAGGTGGGGTTTCCCAGTGAGGGGAGCCTCAGTGAAATCGCAGCATCACAAAAACACAGAGGTCCGGAGGTCGGGTTTCGAGGACTTCGGTGTTTTTGCGATGCTGCGATTTCACTGATACTCCCTTCGCTGGGAAACCCCACCTTGCCAGCGAAGCACTCATTTTTGCAATGCTGGTATTCCCCTACTGGGATTCCCCTGCAGCATCGCAAAAGCACAGAAGTCCAGAGGTGGGGTTTCCCATGAAGGGGAGCCTCAGGGGAATCCCAGCAGTGCAAAAACGGGCGCTTCGGCTGGCAAAAGGGGTACATTTTGGGCTTGCACGCATTAATCACTTTTCCATTGATTCCTATGGGAAACATTGTTTGGTCTTACAAACATTTCACTTTAAGAACCTCGTCCCGCAACCAATTAAGTTTGTAAGACAAGGTATCAGTGTATTAATACATTTTTTACATATTAAATATCTAGAAATATTGTGCTTCTGTGTACTATAGGCACTGTGTGCCTATAGTACACTTGGAAATTTCATACAATTTATGAACCAGCTTTAAAAAACATTCTGTCTTGGAAACTTGCACACAATAATTATCATGATTAGGTATAGCTCTTCTGGGTCTTCATATGCATAATTAAATATATCTCAAGCATGGATTTTACTTTGAAGATTATATCTCTCTTCTTTTTTGACCTTTGGAACAAATAATACCATGAAATCTGTACTGACCTAGATAACTTTAGCTAGCTGTGAAAGTCACAGGGATAATTTATTCTAGCATTGGGTCAGTCCCAAGAGAGTATTTTTTCCTCCATTAATAAAACTTATCAGTGACAGTTCCTCCCTCCCCGTCTTATGGACCAGCCTCAGAACTAGAAGAAATACATACGAGTGGCCTGTAGGAGAGATAAAGTAGAGGCAACAGTGGACTCTTGTATCTGGGATTCGTTTCTTTCTGGCAATATTCACCTCTTCCTTCAGGAATTTCTCATATTGCTCATTGATGTATTTTTCAATGGGCTCCCAGCTAAGCAAGCAGAAGAGAAGAAGAGGGCAGACAATCCTTCATTTCATATTCTGACATGGGCTAATAGGTTTTGGAGAGGAAACAAACCACAGGCAATTTTACAAGACCAAAACTATTCTTGGCAAGGTCCATTTTATAGCCTAATAATCTGACATTCTGATACCTGTATTACAAAATGAAATTGGGATCCTGCTAATATGATTTCAGATTTAAATTTTAGAATCTCTGTGTTTTGTAATAGTGTCATCATATTTGCTCAATTATAACAAAATTACTGAGATACTTTATACATCATATATGGAACAAAATATAGTAGATCATGCTTTATGAGCAACAAAAGAAATCATGTAGCATGAAAAGTAGCTGGATAATTTTATAGGTCATGGAATAAATATCTACAGGAAATGGATAAAATGGCTAAAACACACTAATGTTAAATTTGTTCTCTGTATGTTCTGTGAAATTATTTGTGATATTTTCATATATCTTAAGGTGGAAATTCAAAATTGCTTTGATAGCTTGGGGGTCTGGGGTAACACGTGTTTTTTAATTGGGACTGGACTTGATTTTATGACCATTTTACTGCATTTGCTAAATGAAACATGGTTATTAAACAAATCTGGCTTCCCCATTTAGTCAGCTGGGAAGGTTATAAATCATGATTGCCCCCGGAGGTGGAGTAAAGACGCTGAGACATATATTGTGGATTAATTAAGGGTCATTTATTAATTAACATATTTAAATAACTTTAAATAAATTTGAATACTTAAATTTGAATATTTAATTCAAAACAACTAAGGACCTGCAGAGCCAAACTAACGGGGCGGAAATTCCTACCATAAAATTTCTTGGCAACATTGGGCAAGAACTCCTTGCTGAACCAGGTGAAGGTACCACCTTCACCTGGATCCAAGCCACGCCCCTACGTCGTGTGGGAGGAGTTCACCCTCCAATCCCTGTGGGACATTGGATCCGGTGATTCCCATGGACATCCTCTCTCCAATCCCCGACGTTGCTCGAACCTCTAGTTCCTGGAGAGAGGCGGTCCATCACCCTTTAAGGATGCCCCAAAGGAGCATGCACAGTTGCTTCTAATTGCCCATTTCCACCCCAAACCTGCCAAACCCCAATGACCAAAGGGAGGCCTATTTATTATCTAAATGCGCCGCACCCCCTAACCAGTCCAATCCGCACCTGTCAGTGTGGAATAGGCGAAAAAACGGGCACCTCTAAAGGGGAGGCCGCAAAAAATTCCTATTCGGCCCCGAGGCGACCTCCTTAGGACACACTGGTGATAGCGGAGAGTGGGCGGGTGTTCGCTCCGACAATTGCAATGCCGGGTCCATACAGATTGCCCTTAAATAGGGCGATCTTGGACCCACCTCAGCAAACCGGCAGCGCGCTCTCATTGGCGCGCTGCCAGAAGCCGAACTTCCGGGTTCCAATGAACCCGGAAGTTCGCAGCTCGAAAGAGCTGATTCACCGTCGCCCCCGCCCCTGAGGCAATTTCGGCCGACGGTTAAAAAAACCGTTGGCCGGGCATTTGTGTTCACAGGATGCCACAACCATTGTAAATGCTAGCTAGTTGCCAAGTGCCTGAATTGTAATCATGGACTGTAAGGGAGGTGCAACAGTTGTAAATTTGAGGATAGCTTGTAAATCACTTTTTCTGAGGGCATCATAACTTTGCACCATTGTTAAATGAACATTCATAGGTCAAGGAAAATACCTGTGTGAAAACTGCCCTGTTGGCATTTGTTGAGTTCCAAGACTGAAGAGACAGGAGACTGGTGGAGTGACTTCAGCTCTTTATGAGGTTACAATAAATTCCAGCAGCAGTATGCAAAACCTAGGGGGTTTATATAGGAAGCCAATCTGGCAGGGAACCAATCAGAATTTTCCTACCTTCCCGCCCTCTCAGACTGGAGTGAAAACTTCCCAGCTTCTTCGGGATATAATAGCATTTGTTTAATAAATGTCATCATACCATCAAAACTATAACTTGGAGTACAAGGCAGATACTATATTTCTGTATGCTACTTCCGAAAATATTTGTGTTTGTCTGTGTCTACTAATCAGAATTTGCAAATGAGAATTTTACTATATTTAAAGCCTACCCACATCTCTATTTACATGAGGAGGAAAAGAAAGTTGGATTGAAAGAGAAAGTTGGTGAAAAACGAAAATACTTACCAATTTTCATTGTTGATCTGGTCACCAAATCCAGGGGTGTCAATAACCGTCAGCTTCATCTTGACACCACATTCTTCAATAACTGGGGGAGAAATGTTGCTGTTATTCATCTTCAAAACTTCTCTCTCTCTCTCTTTCTCTCTCTCTCTCTCCCTCCCCCCGGGGGTGAAATTCTTACCAGTTCGGTGGCATGGTAGGTTCTTGGTGGGCGAGGTAGGGGAAGGATACTGCAAAATCTCCATTCCCACCCCACTCTGGAGCCAGCCAGAGGTGGGTTTTTCCAATTCTCCAAACTATTCAAAATTTCCACTACTGGTTGTCCAGAAACTGCTGAATTTCACCTCTGTTCTTCCCTGCTTTTCACACACACACACTTCCATTTATCCATATATGGGTAGTCCATTATTTATTTATTTGTTTGTTTGTTTATTGATTTGATTTGATTTGATTTGATTTGATTTGTATGCCGCCCCTCTCCGCAGACTCGGGGCGGCTCACAGCATACAATAAAACAATTCATGACAAATATAATAGATTTTAAAAAACATTTAAACCATTATTAAACCAGACATACACACAGACATACCATACATAAATTGTATATTATATTTCCTTTATGTCAATAACAAAGGAAATATGGTTGTTTTACTTAGAGTTTCATGTGATAAGTAATTGAGCAAGGGAGGTGAGTGCGGTGAGGTTTCCTTTAGCCAAGTAGGCGGGTTATTTTTCACATTTTTCAAATTCTGCCATTGCATACCTACCCCAGGAAAACTACTACAGCCATTTTTGAATCTATTTAGTCTGGCATTTCCCCTGGAACTGGCCCTTCAACTATTGTTACAACTATATTTTTGAAGTACAGAAATAATAATTTTTAAAAAGATAGCTGAACACCCCACTATCTAGAACTGGAATAGCAGAGCAAATTCTTTCAGATTCTTGTCATTCTCCAAGGAGACAGAGCCCAGAGAAGTTTGGATAGTCCAATTACAATTGAGGAACTACAAATAACTATTAAAAAGCAAAAAAATAATAAAGCAACTGGGCCTGATGCCATCCCGGCAGAATGGTATAAAATAGATAGTGAAGTAATAATTAATAATATGTTGGAAATTTTTAATGAAAGTATATTGGATGGTAAAATTCCTAAATCCTGGTCAGAATCCTTAATAACATTAATTCATAAATCTGGAACGGATAAAGAAAAGATAAAAAATTATAGACCTATATCATTATTAAATGTGGACTATAAAATATTTACTTCTATTTACGTAGAGAGGCTTAAAAAGGTTTTGAATGAGAAAATACACCAAGACCAAAATGGATTCTTACCAGGTAGACAAATAAAAAATAATCTTAGAACGATTATTGACAGAGCCCAAATTACTGGATGAAGAAAAAGCAAAAAGGCAAAAAGTCCTATTTCAGTCCCTTCTTTCGAAAGCCGTGCTGCTCTGACCTGAATTTCTTTTGTAAATAATAAAGAAACGGCTTAAAAGCCTGTCACGATAAACCAGTTTATCTGCATACTAAGAACTGGCTTTTACCATGTCCAATAGCCTTGATCTCTACGGTCTTGGGAATCTTCTCCTCACGGTTCCAGCCTGAAGACTTCCTGCTTACTTGGGATTTGAATAGGGTGTTTACAAGTGTTGATTTTCCAAGTCCACTTTGGCCTACGGGAAACAACATACAAACAATACAAAATTGGTGTTTGGCTAGTATAAATTGCTACTGTATTTTTTCTTTGTTTGCTTGTTTATCACAACTGCTTTGAATATCAAATCACCTCAGGGAGCTCCTTTCAATGGCTCTTTCTTCACTTGCAGAGCGTACTCCCATCAACCCCAGTGTTCCTCATTGATTACACAATATATGTTGTGTCCAGAGGACAGTTAGGCCTTGTACCCGCCCCATATTCTTTGGGCGGGAAAATACTGTTGGCTGATTGGTTGGCTGAGGCTGGCAGCGATAGGCTGTATTTTGTCTCAGTGCTGAGTTAAAGTAGTAATAATCTTACATCAATCCTTCCTATAAGAACACATTTATCATGTTTAGGCCAGTTAGGTTGTGCCAATGAGCCTAAGAAAACACACACACACACACACACACACACACACCACAAAACACACACACTTTATATAACTGCCTATCTCATGTAAATGACCATTATTGCAGTGTGTGATTTGGGGTGTATCCTGGGATGTGGGAAAACGTAGTTATACTCCTCCCTTAAATTTCTGGGCAACTGGATATATTAACCATTAATCTGATTTTGACCAATTATCTGTCCCAAATATATGGAAACAATAACTTGGTTATCAAGAACTAAGAACACAAAAGGGTGCATAATCCAGACCAGGGGTCAGCAACTTTTCAGACCTCAGGGATGACTAAATTCATAATTTTAAATCCCGTGCACCACTAATATGAATTTTTTTAAAAGGTTGTAAAGTATTTAGTGCAATTTTAAAAATACAAATAATTTTTCTGCGGATCACCAACATTTTTTCATGGACTACCAGTGGTCCACAGACCACCAGTTAGTGACTGCTGATCCAGACAACCTATTGCATAGCAGGATCTCTATTTAACACTCACAGTAAGTGCTGAATGGTCAACTGCTAATTGGGTATGGGTAAATCTTCCATTGGGTGGATTTAAAACATAATAAACAAATGCTGGCAGCTTTTCTCAAACTTGGTACCTTCCAGACATGCTGGAATCAGAACTGCTGTTGCCCGTGGACTATGGAGTTTGAGAGCTGTAAAGCTCATTTGCACATCCTTCTTACATAATGTGAGAACTGACCGTTGGCCGCCTCTAGGCTGTTGGCATTTGCGGTGGCACCGGGGACCACTGCAGGATCCTGTTGGATCGTAGCGGCAGTGAGGCGAAGGGGGGGAGCAGGCGCACGTGGATGACGTGCGCTCCCGTTTCCCACAGTCCCAGCATGCCCGGCGGCTGTTGTGGGGCGTGGCAAATTTCCAGGAGGCGAGAGAGCGGCTTCCCCTATATAAAAAGGGCGGAACGCCAATCGCCTCCCTCTTTGTTTTGCTGCTGCCGGCCTGTCTCGCTGGCACCCGCCCACCCGCCCTCTATGTAGTGTGATTAAGCGGTCACCATAGGGGACCGAGTAGGAATTTTTGGCGGCCATTATGCTTTTAGTTTCAACCATTTTTTCACCTACTCCACACTGCTGGAGCGGAGACACGGTTAGGAGGTATCCAGCATTTTCTAGTGTCAATTCGGAAATCCATTTGGCATTTAATTTCTCTTTGTCCCTCTGGTCACGGGGAGGCGGTAAGGGCCAGAAAATTGGGAGTTCAGCAACTGTGTGATCTTCTTTGGGTATCTTTTGGAAGGTGAACGGCCGCTCCCCACCATGGCTACAAGGCTTGGCCGGCCCGGGTATGGAGTGGAGATGCCCTTGGGGCTCACCCACCGCACGCCTAGAGTTGAGTACCGGGGTGGGTGAGCCTCCACACACAAGGGCATGGAAGGAGGCAAAGGGGGAGGTCAAGTTCAAGTTCAAGTGGACCTCCCCCTTTTGCTCAGCAGGAGGCTTCGCCCATAGTTGCTCAGAAACTGTTTGTTTGGCCTTTCCGCCCTCTTTCGTTTTACCTCTGCAGGTCCTGTCTTGATTATAATAAATGTGACCCATTTTACAACCCATTTTCTGTGTCCATGTGCTTACTCCACGTCCACCGCAATGCCTGCCCACACCCCTCTGTTTTTCTTGATGACAGAAGAAAGTAACTTTGTCCAAACAGTCCAAATTCACTGAGAGGGCAACTATACCGGGGTGGCTTACAACATATAATGAAACAATACATAATGTCCTAAATCCAATTAATTTAAATTAATAGTTTAAGAAACCCAAGAAACCCTAAAAGGACACTCATTCCCATTCAATCGACTTACTCACAACACATTCATTGGCCAGCGGGCTAGAGTCTCATGGCTTCAAGCCTGGTGGCATAGATGAGTCTTAAGACTCTTGGGAAGGCGAGGAGGGTGGGGGTAGTACGAATCTCTGAGGCGAGCTGATTCCAGAGGGCCGGGCCCCCCACAGAGAAGGCTCTTCCCCTAAGCCCTGCCAAACAACATTGTCTAGTTGACAGGACCTGGAGAAAGCCGACTCGGTGGGACCTAATCCGGTTGCTGGGACTCATGCAGCAGAAGGCGGTCCCACAAATATTCTGGCCCAATGCCATATAGGAATTTATTTATGCCTCTATAAGTGGATTTGAACTGTCCATCTGCAGCACGACATTTCACTATAGCCAAATACTTCTGCTCCAGTTGGCTACTATGTTTTTTGGTGGGAAGACTTCTTTTCCGCTGACCGATATCCATGTCCATGTTAGCCTGGCTGTAAGGCTGCTCCCTATTCTGAAAGGATTTCCATTGATGGATGAATGAAATGCTGGACTGCTAAATGAAAGGACCCAAAGGCTGGAGTGGTCTGATACTGTGTTTTTGTTTTCTATTTACAATTTCCTTTTCTTTAATCAGGTGAAGTTGACCAATATTCTGCCACGTTCTTCTTCTGGCACAAGTGTCAGGAAGAACAGTAAACGTGAAATCTTTTTGTGCTGGATGAGAAAATGTCAAGCACAAGAAGAAATCAGTGGAGGCAGCTCAGATAAAAGCCACATTGTCTTTAAACTCCCCCCCCCCAAAATGAAGATGTATGCTTTCCTGGCATGGGTAATGGGTGATGGGTGGGGGAGAGAATCTATCAGTCAAAGTCTGTGATTAGTGCCTGGCCAACACTCTTGCCAATGTCATTTCCTGGTTTAAGTAGACAGACAAGCAGTTTAAAACGGTCATGTGGAAGCAGAGAGGGGCGGCATACAAATCCAATAAATTATTATTATTATTATTATTATTATTATTATTATTATTATTATTATCAACTTGTTTGTAGGATATTCATCCAGGCAGAAGCTGGTTTAAGCCTGGTTACTGATTGCCATTAAAGGCAATGCTAGGACAAAAGAAAGAACTACAGTGGTACCTCTACCTAAGAACGCCTCTACTTACAAACTTTTCTAGATAAGAACTGGATGTTCAAGATTTTTTTGCCTCTTCTCGAGAACCATTTTCCACTTACAAACCCGAGCCCCCGAAACCGTAACCAGAAAAGGCAGGGAGAAGCCTCTGTGGGGCCTCTCTAGGAATCTCCTGGGAGGAAACAGGGCCAGAAAAGGTGGGGAGAAGCCTCCATGGGGCCTCTCTAGGAATCTCCTGGGAGGAAACAGGGCCTCCACTTTCCCTGTGGTTTCCCCAATCACACACATTATTTGCCGGAAAAGGTGGGGAGAAGCCTCTGTGGGGCCTGTCTAGGAATCTCCTGGGAAGAAACAGGGCCGGAAAAGGCAGGGAGAAGCATCCGTGGGGCCTCTCTAGGAATCTCCTGGGAGGAAACAGGGCCAGAAAAGGTGGGGAGAAGCCTCCGTGGCGGGGCCTCTCTAGGAATCTCATGGGAGGAAACAGGACCGGAAAAGGCGGGGAGAAGCCTCCATGGGGCCTCTCTAGGAATCTCCAGGGAGGAAACAGGGCCAGAAAAGGCAGGGAGAAGCCTCTGTGGGGCCTCTCTAGGAATCTTCTGGGAGGAAACAGGGCCTCCACCCTCCCTGTGGTTTCCCCAATCGTATGCATTATTTGCTTTTACATTGATCCCTATGGGAAAAATTGCTTCTTCTTACAAACTTTTCTACTTAAGAACCTGGTCACAGAACTAATTAAGTTCGTAAGTAGAGGTACCACTGTATTTAGGATGAGATACTTGTTTGGTAGGGTAGCAATCTGAAGCACAAGTAAATCCTTAAGGAAATTGTCATGCTTATAGGGAAAACTCAAGGCAACCTCAACCTTAAGAGATTTATCCAGATGAAGTTTCCCTTACCCCAAGCCTGTGTGTACCGATCTTTCCTACCTACAACCATGATGTTGAAGTCAAATCCAGTTTTCATAGTCTTCTTCCGCATTTGCTCTATGATGGTGTCAATCCCGATGTAACCCAGTAGGTTGGAATTAATACTGACAGGTTTCATTGGTACTACTGGCTTTGGCCGTGGCTCCGGTACCAGTTCAGACATAACTGCTTCAGACTTGGTATCTGCCGAACCTACAAATGGAAGGGAAATAAAAGTAAAATTATGTGCCAGAAGCAAGTTGAATATAATAAGCAGAGATTCCTGGGGTTGATATTCCTGACCAGCTTGCGCTGTCTTAAGTATGGGGCCATTAATATTTATTTATTTACTTGCTTACTTACTTATTTTTTCACTTATTTATTCACTTATTCATTCATTCATTCATTCATTCATTTATTTGAATTCCATGCCGCCCTTTTTGAAATGACTCAGGGTGGCGCACAACTTTGCAAATACAAACAATAAATGTGGGAAATATAATTACATTGGTACTTCTACCTATTAATGCCTCTACTTATGAACTTTTCTAGATAAGAACTGGGAGGAAACAAGGCCAGAAAAGGCGGGGAGAAGCCTTTGTGGGTCCTTTCTAGGAATCTCCTGGGAGGAAACAGGGTCGGAAAAGGTGGGGAGACCCTCCGTGGGGCCTCTCTAGGAATCTCCTGGGAGGAAACAGGGCCTCCACCCTCCCTGTGGTTTTCGCAATCAAACACATTATTTGCTTTTACATTGATTCCTATAGGAAAAATTGCTTCTTCTTACAAACCTTTCTACTTAAGAACCTGGTCATGGAACGAATTAAGTTCGTAAGTAGAGGTACTACTGTATTTTAAAAGGATGTATACAAAATTTATAAAAATCTAAAAAAAACCCCTTATACAGTCATTCACATTCTCCCAATTCAATCATTCATTGGCCGGGGGACAATCTGTTGGCTCACAGTTCCCATGCCCACCAGCAGAGGTGGGTCTTCAGAGCTTTCTGAAACACCAGGAGGGAGGGGGTGGTACGTATCTCCGGAGGGAGTTCGTTCCAGATATATTTTGCAGGAACACATGACATTTCCCTCTGCCTTCCACCTGTCTTTTTTTTCTGCTGTACATTAACTGCCAATTCAAATTCGGACTAGAATACCTCCGGGACCGCCTTCTGCCGCATGAATCCCAGTGGCCAATCAGGTCCCACAGAGTTGGCCTTCTCTGGGTCCCGTCCACTAAACAATGCCGTCTGGCAGGACCCAGGGGAAGAGCCTTCTCTGTGGCAGCCCCGGCCCTCTGGAACCAACTCCCCCGGAGATTCGAATTGCCCCTTGCTGCCTTCTGCAAGATGTTGAAGACCTATCTATGTTGCCAGGCATGGGGGGAATAACTATCTCTCCCCCCCACCTTTTTTCCTGACTATAATACAGTACTTATTCAGTTCAGTTTTTCCAAGCCCTTGGAAGTCACACAGTAGTAAGGTGCATTGGAGTTGCTGCCAAACTTAAATTAGTATCTGTCTGTCTATTCTTTCTCTCTCTCTCTCACACACACACCCTACCTACCTATTTACCTACCTACCACCATCTATATAACCTCTACTATCTCACATGTACAGGAAAAGCATTCTTCTGTCCTCTTGGCTTTTGCCTTAGCAGCTCCAGAAGATAAAGCATAGATAATATGCCATTTTTCTTGAAGAGTGTGGAAATCTTCGCATATAGCAGTGGTTCTCAACCTGGGTATCAAGACCCCTTTGGGGGTTGAATGACTGTTTCACAGGGCTCACCTAAGACCATGGGAAAAGACAAATTTCCCATGGTGTTAGGAACTAAAGTTTGTATTCTGGCACCTTGGAACATATTTTTACAATCCAACCAATCAGGTGTTTACAGTGGGAGTGTCCCTCAGACCTTCCTGCCAATCAGCTTAAAGCTCTGTTGAGAGAATTGATGCTACTCTTATGGTTGGGGGGTCACCACAACACAAGGAACTATATTAAGGGGTCGCGGCATTAGAAAGGTTGAGAACTAGTGATGGGCGAACCCAACGGTGTTCGGGTTCGGCAAGTTCGGCCGAATTTTATGGAAAATTCAGCCGAACCCAAACTGAACCCGAACTCAAACCCGAATGGGGAATCCCTCCCATGAAGAGATTCTGGGGGCGGAGTTTTGACATCACCGGCAGGTTGCTAAGGACGCCAAGGTAATCACTTCCTGGATTCCATGTTTATTTTTACGTGAAAGGACTGCCCTTTGCTTGCAGTGCCGCTGCAGTGTCCTCTTTTGTAAAAATAACAATGTTTATTTTTACGTGAAGACCTCCCTTTGAAGGAGCTGGGGAATCCCCCCCATGAAGAGATTCCGGGGGCGGAGCTTTGACATCACCGGCAGCTTGCCATGGAATCCAGGAAGTGATCACCTTGGCATCCTTAGCAACCTGCCGGTGACGGTCAAAGCTCCGAATGCCGAAAACGACCCCGAACTTTGCCCGAACTTTGGAAAACTTTCGGGTTCGTGTTCGGCATACCAAACACCGCAAAATTCAGTACGGACCCGAATTGTGCGGGTTCATTTCGCCCATCACTATTGAGAACCACTGAATATAGGAACTCAAAAGGAAATTGAACATATCCCAGGAACCAAGCTTTTGATTATTTCCTTATGGTTTTCTAATTTTCAGTCTTTAAAAACTCTATCATATGCAATCAAAGAGTCACAAGATAACAGAGATTTCCAAAAGTGTTTCCAACTGCTCCTCTGCTACCAATCAATTATGAAGTTGCTTTCTCTTTCTTCTCTTTTCCACTTCCATCTTCCCATCCCTCTTTTGTCTTCTAACTGGATATTTCATGTCAGAGGGAATAAAGTATTCACGCCATTTTTATTAGCAGAGAAAGTCTAATCTAAAACAGTCCAGAACTTAGAAACTATTTTTAAAATTTCTATTCAATGCAAAAAACATGCAGGTTCAAAGGAAAAACCTCAAGTAGGTCACAAACTCATTTTTATAAGATAAACGGATGAAATCAACACTCCATTACTTCCCAAATGCCCAGGACTAGGGTTTCAAAGCTATTGGATTTTTTAAAAAAAGGGATCCTGAGCTTTTCAAAATCTTTTTCTATTGCGAGTAATCCCTTCACATAGCTTCTTGGGAAATCAGAATATTAACTCCTATTTTTAAATTATTAAAGACAAAATAATTTGCAAAAGTAAGTCCGCTGAAACAAGGATCTCCAACCTTGGCAACTTTAAGACCTGTGGACTTCAACTCCCAGAATTCCTCAGCCAGCAAAACTCCCACAGATATCTATAACAGATGGCTGTCTCTGTCTTATCCTGTTCGAGCTTTTGGAACAAACTGATTCTGCCAGCAATTAGTCTCCTATCTTTTTTCACACTACATTGCATCTATGTTGAAATGGAGGAAGAGACTTGTGTCATAGTTCTCTGACTATATTTTTATATCCCGCAAAAAGACTGTCTCGGTCTTTTTTATTTCAGCGTAAATTGGAAAAATCCATCCACACTGAATGAGGTCAGTTCACTGTTTAGGATCAACTTGCTGATTAATGTGAGATGGTTTACTGTGTTTCTGTGAAATGCAATAGGATACATTTCCTTGCATATGATGGTGTAAATTAAAAGCATGTCCCCGTCCCCCCCAGCATATTTCAAATGACCATAAACATCTGCAACTGCTTATTAATACCAGTTCATATTTCTTTCTCCAGCTTCCCTAACCTGGTTGTCTTCTCCAGATATACAGCGCTACTACTCCCATCATCCCTAGCCAAAAGAACTACAATGAATGGGCAGGGTACCAGGTGTTAGTTCAAATGACCTGGATGGCTTTAGTTTTGAAAAAAAAAACCTGCCTTAGTCTTTATATTTGCTTGTCTGTTATCCCTCCATTTCTTTCTCCACTGCTAATGGATGTTCTGTTCCTCTTATCCAACCCCAATCCCATCACACACCCCTTTCCCCCCCCTTTTTCCTCTAATCCAGAGTGGTTTCCACTGCCCAACATTCTAAGTCATTACCAGTCTGTCATCCACAATTTCCCACCGAACAGCAATAGACCGAAACATTTTGCCATGCTGAAGGATCCCTGTTACCACCCCTCCATCCCTGTTCCAGTCCCAGTCCCTGAGGATTCTTATGTGGGTCCAAATGTTCGCTGCAGCTGCAAACTGGCATTCACACCCCTGGGATTCAGCTGGGATGAATGCCCTCCTTCATTAAAAAATTAAAAAGCCTCAGTGTCTGATGCTCAGCAGCAGCAGGCGGCTGTTCCTGCTTCCCTCTTGACACCAGATGGAAAAGATGAACAAGAACTGTAGCGTCTCCCTTTGGCAGGCTTCACCGGGGAGCCTCGAATGAAAGCAGCGGCCAGTCTCCATCCCCAAACCCCAAATGCCTGGCTGAGCTGAGAGGGCACAGCATCCCTTCCTGCATCTCCGAGCTCAGCCAGACCCAGAAAGAGCGTGCAAACCCCTGCAGGAACCACCTACCTTTGAACATGAATATTTCTTTGTCTCTGGCTGTGAACCTTCGGGTGGGGTTTCTCCTGAGTTTTTTTTCCTGCCCCACAGGCGCCTATGAGATTCTGGTTGTCTTTGGGTTCTTACCCCCCCTGTAAGTATCCGTAGCCCTCTTTCTTTTCTTCTCCAATGGATATTTCAGATAAGCAAAAGATGCTGCTGCTTCTGCTGTTGCCACGGTCACGTGATCTGAATATTAAACATCGCTGCAAAATCTCCCCCACGCTCTGCCTCCCTCTCTTCCCAGGATCCAGGGCATTATCACTCAAGCATCTGGGAGACCTTGATTGGATTGATGTGCATTGAATTGTGCACTGGCTTCTTGAAGGGAGGCACTGCTGGGATATGTGAGGGTTAGCAGCAGTAGCCTGGAACCTGTCTCCTCCCCGTCACATATATAAACGTCTCCTTCTCTGCCTGGTCTCAACACCCTCCTTCCTTCTCTCTGTTCCCAGGCAGCATTCATATGGCTTTGTTTGTGGAGCATCTCTAGAGGCAGACTCTAGTTAATGGATGAGGATCATTAACCCCTTCATCCATCATAGCATTCAGACGTAAGGAAAAGAGGAAATAGATTTCACCTCTAAGCATTTGGGGATTTTCAGCTTGGCACTTGCTTCCAAGGAGGTTATGATAAACCTCGTGACATTTTGCATCCACTCACCGTTACAAGATGCTGGCAGCAACAAGAGGCCATAAGGTACTGTATGGCAAGACATGGCATATGTCAGCAATGATGCAGGCAGGGAGAAATCTGCCTTTGTGTCAATCTGAGTAATGCACACTGGTGTGTCTCCCTGGGTTTGTAGGCATCTACATCATGTATGTGAATTTGCACAGTTGTCATGGTAAGCCTTAGAAAAAAACATTTCCATATCTGACATCTGGGCTTACTTTGACAGTATGCAGAGACCTACTTGCAATGGGAAACGCCGTAATCCAAGATCAACTCTACAAAACACATATGGTATATACTGCTTCATATGAAATTTATATATACGTGAATTTCATGAGCCGGCATGACTTTAGGGTAAATATGTCAACATATGTATTTGAAAATCTCACATATGCTATCAGATGTGCACAGGCAAGATTTCTTAAAGCACAAAATATTCTGGGTGCTAAAGGAAAGACTAGGAATCTGTATAACTGGACCAGAAGTAATTCCCCAATCAGCTGTAATGAACCATATTCACTGAATTCGTTATTTTCTATTTAATATTTGGAGAACAATGGAGATGGATGGAGATGGATCTAATTTGGAATCAGGCTTGTGGATATCAACAAAATACCTTATGCCACCAGACTGGAAGTTTTGGGCTTAGACAACTTAGAACTTGGGCGTTTTCAATCCAGCATAAGTATGAATACATGAATATTTAACACATAGTATATAAAAGTATCTGCTACAATGTCCTACCTGCCAATGAATACAGTGTTCCCTCGATTTTCGCGGGGGATGCGTTCCGAGACCGCTAGCGAAAGTTGAATTTCCGCGAAGTAGAGATGTGGAAGTAAATACACTATTTTTGGCTATGAACAGTATCACAAGCCTTCCCTTAACACTTTAAACCCCTAAATTGAAATTTCCCATTCCCTTAGCAACCATTTAGATTATTACTCACCATGTTTATTTATTAAAGTTTATTAAAAAAATATTTATTAAAGGCGGACGAAAGTTTGGCAATGACATATGACGTCATCGGGTGGGAAAAACCGTGGTAAAGGGGAAAAAACCTGCAAAATATTTTTTAATTAATATTTTTGAAAAACCGTGGTATAGACTTTTCGCAAAATTCGAACCCGCGAAAATCAAGGGAACACTGTACTTCAATTTCAACCACAAAAATACACAAGCACGTAAAATATACAAAATTATGGTAAACCACTTCAAACTTGATTGAAGAAAATATGACTTCAGTAACAGAGTTATCAATGTCTGGAATGCACTACCTGACTCTGTGGTTCTTTCCCCAAACTCCCCAAACTTTATCCTTAGACTGTCTATTGTCTACCTCACCTCATTCCTAAGAGGTCTTTAAGGGGAGTGCATAAGCGCACCAGCATGCCTTCCATCCCTGTCCTAATGTTCCCTTTTATTCAAATCCATTTCATGTATTCATAACCATGTTTATACTTATATTTGTTATCTAATACATGCTTGATGAAATAAATAAAATAAAGTAAATTAAAAATATATTATGTGCATTGAACTGGAGAGCCAGGCTACAGAGAAACTGTATCCAAATATTAAGTAGAGTGCAACAGCTCTCAGATCCAACTGTTGAAATTCCTACCTAGAATGGACCGGGACTCACTGCTCACAGTCACTCATGCCCTCATCACCTCGAGGTTTGACTACTGTAATGCTCTCTACGTGGGGCTACCTTTGAAAAGTGTTTGGAAACTTCATATCGTGCAGAATGCAGCTGCGAGAGCAATCATGGGCTTCCCAAGGCATGCCCATGTTACATCAACACTCTGCAGTCTGCATTGGTTGCCGATCAATTTCCGGTCACAATTCAGTGTTGGTTATGACCTATAAAGCCCTTCATGGCACCGGACCAGAATATCTCCGGGACCGCCTTCTGCCGCACGAATCCCAGCGACCGGTTAGGTCCCACAGAGTTGGCCTTCTTTGGGTCCCATCGACTAAACAATGTCGTTTGGTGGGACCCAGGAGAAGAGCCTTCTCTGTGGTGGCCCCGACCCTCTGGAACCAGCCCCCCCCGGGAGATCAGAACTGCCCCCACCCTCCTTGCCTTTCGTAAAGTTCTTAAGACCCATCTCTCCCGTCAGGTGTGGGGGAACTGAGACATTTCCCCCAGGCCTATACAGTTTATACATGGTATGTTTGTGTGTATGCTTGCTTTTAATAATGGGGTTTTTAGTGTTTTTTAAATTATTAGATTTGTTCTTACATTATCTTTGTTATTGTTGTGAGCCGCCCCGAGTCTACAGAGAGGGGCGGCATACAAATCTAATAAATAATAAATAATAATAAATAATAATAATAAAAAAGACCTCCTGGACACAGTGGTGTTGAAAAACAACCAACAGTCAGCACAATTTTCTTCAACTAGGTTCCACCAGATACCATTTCTGACATTGCTAGCTAATTTTCTCCATATTATTTGAAAAAAACCTCTGAAATATATGAGGAAAAGAATAAGTAAAAGAAAGCTACTACAGTATAAACAAGACTGAGTTAGACGGACCAATTGTTTTACATCATATCTGTGCTACACTACTAATCTGGAACATGAACAAATGTTCACAGATGTATTATGCTGCTTCCTTTACTAAACCCAGGGTCTCATAGGTGAACCAATCACTTACTGTGTTCACAGACAATTGGAGAAATATCTATTCTGCTCCTAATCAGAGGTCTCTTAGAAATGGCTATTGTCACTTAACAGTACAGCACTATATGACAGTATGGTCACTTCAGTTGAAATGATATTGAGTAGCATAAAAGCACCAGATGAGATAAAGAACCAGCCTGATGTGAGTGTAGTAATTAAATCATTGATTTGCTGCAATGTGATTAACTGTTTTGTTTGGTCTTCATATGGATTTCAATAGACTTCCTACATTTACTGAAATTTTAGAATGGCAATTCAATTTATCTGGAGGGCAGAAGGTTGGAGAATGCTAGTTTATATATACTCTGTATTTAATGCTTGTACAGTGGTACCTCGTCATACGAACCCCTCGTCATACGAACTTTTCGAGATACGAACCCAGGGTTCGGAATTTTTTTGCCTCTTCTTACGAACTTTTTTCACCTTACGAACCTGCCGCCGCCGCTGGGATGCCCCGCCTCCAGACTTTCCTTGCAAGCCAAGCCCCAGTTTTTGCGATCCTGGGATCCTCTGAGGCTCTCCTCCATGGGAAACCCCACCTCCTGACTTCAGCAAAAACGCAATGCTGTAGGGAAATCCCAGGAGGGGAATCCCAGGATCGCAAAAACGGGCAGAGTAGGGGGGACAAAAACAGGAAGAAAAGACTCATGGAGCTCAAGGGAGGAGAAAGGTGTGGGGGAGATGAGCAGAGTGGGGTGGGAAAAAACAGGAGGCAGGGACTCATGGAGCTCAAGAGAGGCTCTTTTCACCTTGCTTTGTTGGGACTCCCTCCCCCTACTCCGTTCCCCTCAGCTTTGTCTGGCCACCACTTTTTTTTTAAGCCTTAATATTTTGTATTATCCTAATGGGCTTGCACGCATTATTGGCTTTTCCATTGATTCCTATGGGAAACATTGTTTCATCTTACAAACTTTTCACCTTACGAACCTTGTTCTGGAACCAATTAAGTTCGTAAGACGAGGTATTACTGTACTGTATTTTTAAAACCGCTTTAGAATAGTATATTCTAATATTGTCCTTTTCTATATAGGTAGTCCTTGACTTACAATCACAATTTTGGGCTCAATTGTGGTCAATCAAGGACCACTGTAATATGAAAAACAAAACAATGATGCAGATAATTCTTTTGTATGAATTGGATCTGATTTTATATTTCTGCAGATCTACTACTGCTGAGACAATAAAACAATATTCAGCTAGAATACAGTTTCATGGAACATGCAGTCCATAGTGTGCCATTATTAACTGAGAGAATCTGACCATTGATTTCATATACAGTGGTACCTCTACTTACGAACTTAATTCGTTCCATGACCAGGTTCTTAAGTAGAAAAGTTTGTAAGTGGAAGCAATTTTTCCCAAAGGAATCAACATAAAAGCAAATAATGTGGGCAAGCCCATTAGGAAAGAAATGAAAGCTCGGAATTTGGGTGGGAGGAGAAGGAAGAAGAAGAGGAGGACAGTTGCTGCTGAAGGAAGAAGGTAAGGCGAGGAGAATCAAAAAAATCCAAAACTTTAAGGCTTAAAAAAAAAGAGGAACTCTGAGGTGGCGAAAGAGGAGCACGCGCCTCCCATACACCCGACGCGAGGCTGCCTCCCATACACTGCGCCAGAGAGAGAAACCCAGGGGGAATGGCCGGAAACTGGCTGGGCCTTCATGCCGCTTTCAAATTCCCTGGGAAATTTTTCCAGGCTCGGGTTCTTAAGTAGAAAATGGTTCTTAAGAAGAGGCAAAAAATCTTGAACACCCAGTTCTTATCTATAAAAGTTCTTAAGTAGAGGCATTCTTAGGTAGAGGTACCGCTGTACTGTATATTCAACAATATGTAGCAGCACTTACCATTTTGGGATTTACATTCTGACTCAGTTGCATTTACCATAGAAATGGTTGTAGGATTTTTCATAAAAGAGTGGTCCATACCACCTTGCTCTTTGGGACACTCTTGAGGAAAAGGAGGGTGTAACTTAACAGGCCCTGATAAGCCCCGGAGTGTAACTCTGGGAATGCCATTTCTGGCCATGGAGACCTGGGCTTCGTGTACAGCTTCTACCAGAATAGACTTCATGAGATCTTTTCCCGGGGTTTGGGTATGTCCCTGATATGATGGAAAGCTGTCAAAGCCTATTTTCTTCACAGAATCAGGTGTTTCTGTCTTTGAAATCTGGATGGCCTTTTCAAGAGAGGAGGAGTTGGCTTCTGCATCAGGAATGAACTCAACAGTACTTTCTGGCAAGGTTTGTAGTCCAGACAGCAGCTGAGGATGTGGCAAAGGCTGTTTTTTGAACCTCCCTGGTTTTTCCTCCATTGAAGATACCTTCTGGGATTCTCTTCTTGCCATGGGATGCCAGATGAGTTGACGGCTGGTTGGAGGAACGCTGTTGCTTTGATGAAAAGTGAAAGATATGGAGCTGAGTTTATGTTGTTCCAAACCATTAGGTGCTGTCTGCTGAAGTGGCTGGTGTCGAATGGGAGGAGGACTTGCAACCTGAACGTCATGGCTCCCTGGAGATTTAGGAGAAAGAAGCCTAGAAGCAGGTCTGGGAATCCCTTTGCCTTTAGCCAGAAGAGTCTGTTTGTGAGAACCTTGCAAAAATAAGGAGTTCTTTTTCAAGCAAGGGTTAACAGGGCCTAAACCACCAGTCCCAGGTGAGTGAGCTGAACATCCTGGAATGCTGTTGCAGGGAGAGGAAGCACCTAAGACTGGGATACACCTTCGTATCCTATGTGGGGAGGGAGAGCAACCTTTATCCATCATGACTGGTGGTTGCCTTTGTTTTTCCTAATGAAATAAAAGCAAGTGAAAGATTAAAGAAGTTCAAATTGTTTTTTAACTGCTTTTCAGCTATTCATAACCTTTAGACCAGTGGTTCTCGACCTTTCTAATGCCGCGACTTCTTAATACAGTTCCTCATGTTGTGGTAACCCCCAACCATAAGTCTAGTACCGATTCTCCCAACAGAGCTTTAAGCTGATTGGCAGGAAGTTCAGAGGGACACCCCCACTGTAAACGCCTGGTTGGTTGGATTGTAAAAAATATGTTCCAAGGCGCCAGAATAGAAGCTTTAGTTCCTAACACCATGGGAAATTTGTCTTTTCCCATGGTCTTAGGCGACCCCTGTGAAACAGTCATTCGACCCCCAAAAGGGTCCTGATACCCAGGTTGAGAACCACTGCTATATGTGAAGATTTCCATACCCTTCAAGAAAAATGGCGTTATTATCTATGTTCTGTCTTCTGGATCTACTCAGGCAAAAGGGAAGAGGACCAAAGAATGCTTTTCATGTACGTGTGAGATGGTAGAGGTTATATAGATGGTGGTAAGTAGGTAAATAGGTAGGTAGGGTTTTGTGTGTGTGTGAGAGAGAGAGAATAGACAGATACTAATTTAAGTTTGGCAACAAACTTAAGAAGCTTTAGTTCCTAACACCATGGGAAATTTGTCTTTTTCCATGGTCTTAGGTGACCCCTGTAAAATGGTCATTTGATCCCCCCCAAGGGGTCCCGACCCCCCAGATTGAGGACCATTGCTTTAGATCAACAAGTTTTACAGAACTGGGAGAGTTTCCTTCAATCCCTAGTGAAAAAAGTTTTGCATACAAGCTTAAGTGTTAAAGGCAAGTTTTTTTTCCTGGAATAAACAGCAAATTAAAGCTTTGATTTAATAAAATTCCAAATGGACTAAGGGCCCAGATAAATTTGAAATAAAATTTTGGATTTTAAAAATATTGCTATAGGCAATTATTATGAAATCAGTTATTATGAAAAGAGATGAGGTTTTAAAAAACTGAATATTAGAAAGAACTAGAAGATTACAATTAAAGGAGAAAAACACTCACTCGACTTAGTCATACAGAATGAAGCAAAATATTTTATCATTGTACATGTTGAAGGATATTTTTCAACAATGGACCCAGAAGTTGTTTTAGTTTATTTTTTTTAGTTTAGTCAGAAACTGCCCAGAGTTATTCTACAGGGGAAATTGACAGCATAAAAATTTAACAAATAAATAAGTAAATAAATAAAGTTATTTTTAAGAGGGTATGCCATTACAGATAGACTGTAATTAAAAATGTTACAGAAGAACTAGTTTACCAGACAAGACAGACTGTTCTCTAAGTGGGTTTTTAAAAAGACACATTACAAGAATGTTGGGGAAAATACTACAAATGAAATCAGTTGTTTCAATAATTAAAAGGGATAAACAAATAAAAAGAGTCATATGGATAACTTCCTCGTATTGAATTTTCAAGAGAATATTAAATTTTTTAGCAATTTTCTGAAAAGCGACAAAGAAAATGAAAAGAAATAAATTTTTAGAACATTATTTGAAAGGGCTATAGATATTCAATACTATTAGAAGTAAAAAGAAGGGCTATAAATTTGGTTTATTGATCAAGATTATTATATGTGTGTGTGTGTGTGTTCTGCTATCTCTGATAATTCTTAATAGACTTTTGCTAATATCAGGACTAAAATGACTTTATGGATATATTTGTAGATAAAAGATATGGGGGGAATATATGGAGAAAAGTCAACAACTATAGCTGGCAATGACTAATGGAGTAAAATCCGTAGGGATGCCTTTACTTTTTTTAATGGGGAAAAGAGATTGTTTTGTTAAATTTTAAGAGAAAGTGCTAAGTTACTAAGAATTTTATACTTGTGATGAATTGCCACTTGTCACTTCTTTATATATTTATTTTCTTTCACTTTGCTATATTCTTATTTATTCTTTTTCAATTTTACTTTTTATTTATCCCTTTCTTTTCTGCATCTTCTAATTTTTTCTTTTTCTTTTTAAAATTTGTATTGATTTTTTAATTTGTAAATTATATTCTTTAATAAAATTACTATTAACCCCCCCCCCCAAGAAAATACAGTTCCTGGTTGTCTTTCATCCTAATTTTATTTATTTATTAATTTATTACTTAGATTTGTATGCCGCCCCTCTCCGAAGACTCGGGGCGGCTCACAACATGTAGAAACAAATCATAAGCAATCAGACAAATTTAAAATATTTAAATATTTAAAAAACCCCATATGCTAATTGTGTTTCTGATCAACAAGTTTAGTGATCTTTTGATAGACTTTTATAACTTTTATCTGATTAGGGGTGCAGTTGTGAAGACTTTTTACCACGTCTTCCAAAATTCTGTTAAGTTTTAGTCCCAGGGCTTTTGAAGAGCACCTGATTGAGAATGGCTGCTGTAAGCCATTGAAAGAGATAATCTCTCAATCCTCCTAAAAGCTCTCGGGTCTAAGGTATAGCTTGGCTATTCTGACCAAACATTTCTTATTTTTTCAAAGGATTCTAGAGAACCATCTTTCAGCTGTGGTGAGGGGGGCGTTTGCCCAGGTTCGCCTGGTGCACCAGTTGCGACCCTATCTGGATCGGGACTCACTACTCACAGTCACTCATGCCCTCATCACCTCGAGATTCGACTACTGTAATGCTCTCTACACGGGGCTACCTTTGAAAAGTGTTCGGAAACTTCAGATCGTGCAGAATGCAGCTGCGAGAGCAGTCATGGGTTTTCCAAAGTATGCCCATGTTACACCAACACTCCACAGTCTGCATTGGTTGCCGATCAATTTCTGGTCACAATTCAAAGTGTTGGTTTTGACCTATAAAGCCCTTCATGGCATCGGACCAGAATATCTCTGGGACCGCCTTCTGCTGCACGAATCCCAGCGATCGATTAGGTCCCACAGAGTTGGCCTTCTCTAGGTCCCATCGACTAAACAATGTCGTCTGGCGGGTCCTAGGAGAAGAGCCTTCTCTGTGGCAGCCTCGACCCTCTGGAACCAGCTCCCACCTGAGATTAGAATTGCCCCCACCCTCCTTGCCTTTTGTAAACTCCTTAAAACCCACCTCTGCCGTCAGGCATGGGGAAACTGAAATAACTTACCCAGGCCTATATTGTTTATGTATGGTGTGTTGTGTGCATGTTTTTAAATTATGGGTTTTTAGTTTAAATTATTAGATTTGTATTATATTGTTTTGCCACTATTGTTGTGAGCCGCCCCGAGTCTACGGAGAGGGGCGGCATACAAATTTAATAAATAATAATAATAATAACAATAATAACAATAATAATAATAATAATAATAATAATAATAATAATAATAATAATAATAATAATAATAATTCTTATACTGAAAGAGAATGGTAAGTGCTTACCTGATCATATAAAGGCAGAAAACAGCTGATCCTTCTTCGGAAACATCCCAAAACAGTCTTTCATAGATTGCAAAGGATCCCATAAAGATGTTTACATGAGCTTTAACAAGACATATTAACCCTGAGCCTAAAACAACCCAAACTTTCTGGATGCCATGAATAATATGTTAGACCCTCTTTCAAATGTTTTGCTTTCCTATTTCTCTGCCTACTGTATCCTCTTTTAACCGCCGAGTGTTTTCTCATTCTCTTGAAGTGGGAGAAAGAGCATCTAGGGGGCTGGACCAGGACTTTGCTGGATGCAGAGGCAAGGAGTGGGCACAGGCTTTGAATGAGATCACTCATAAACAGCTTTGAATTGGAAATTGTAAAAAGAAAAGAAGTATGTCCTGGGGATCTCAGTGCGTGTAAACATCTAGGAACAGCATATAACATTATCCTTCAGGAGCACTGTGCAGACAATAAATATAGGGAAAGGCATCGTATTATAGGAATTTTTTTCCTTTTTTAATTTTTTTAATTTTTTTTTTATTTACATGTAAATGGCATATACAGACAAAATATATACAGAAAAACAGACGTAGGAAATTTTTTCCATCGCTGCATTAACAAGCATTTGTCTAGTCACCAAGTTGCCCCCCTCCCCCCAAAAATAAGTCTGCCTGCAAAATAGTCCTGCACCAATACCTTCAGTGACAATGTTGGCGACTGTTGCTTTCCAGGGGTGGGTTCCGGATTTTGTTACTGCCAGTTCACTTGGGGATGTACCGCACGCAAAGGTTCATTGCAGTGGTACCTCTACCTTACAACGCCTCTACTTAAGAACCTTTCTAGATAAGAACCGGGTGTTCAAGATTTTTTTGCCTCTTCTTAAAAAACATTTTCTACTTAAGAACCCGAGCCTGGAACAATTTCCCCAGAAATTTGAGAGCGGCACGAAGGCCCAACCAGTTTCCTGCCATTCCCCCTGCGTTTCTCTCTCTGGCGCAGTGAATGGGAGGCAGCCACGCGCCGGGTGTATGGGAGGCGCGTGCTCCTCCTCGCAGCCTCAGAGTCCCTCTTTTTATCAGAATTTTGCTACTGCTACTGTGTACCTGACCAAAATTTTGCTACTGGTACTGCGTACCTGACCGTACCCGTAGGAGCCCACCACTGCTCTGAGTGCTAGCGGAGTCCAGCACAATTACACTACCCCGGGCGCACCTGCGTGTCTGTGTGCAATTCTGCTACCTGCCCAGGTGCAGTAGCAGAATTGCGCTGGACTCCACTAGCACTCAGAGCCACGGGGGCGAGCATGCACCACCGTTCCACCTTAACACCATAAGAAGAACAGTTGAAACTGATGGCACATGGAATATATATATATTTCTCTACAACTTAGAAAATGTCTAATGTCACATTTAGATACAGTATCATAGCTCTAACATTTTTTATAATGCCCCTGCTTTTCCAGTAGAGGCCTGACAGGAACAGCTGTCTTCACATCAAAAGCAGCCTTTTTGTTGTTAAAAATATATCGGCATGTTTTAAAGAAAACCTTTATAAATGTTCAATAGATGCTTTTCTTGTCAGTTATTACTAGTGCAAGAGGATAAAAAGGAGAAGCAACATGTTTTTAAGTTGCACTTGAAAAGGGGTGGCAAGTGCATACAATCCTATTAAAATTGTCTTTAGTTCACCACCACACTCTGGCTTCTGCCTGTTTTAGATTAAATTTTAAGGCCTTATTTGAGTGCCTTGATTTACTTATATCGTATGATGTGGCTAAGGGTTATAAGAACTGAAATTTTGGGAGAAAGTGGCTAGGCCCATTGACTTTCATAGTAGCCCTCTCCAGTTTCATCTGGAAATAATGTATCACACATTTATTTACAGGGGACAACAGCAGAAATGGGTGGAACAATACGCTTTTTGTGTAACTTTTGAAAGGCCTAAAATCCGAGCATTACTTCCATTCCAGGCTTTGAATCTCCCACACTCTTGCTAATCTAACTCTTCAACCGCTGGAAAAGTCTAAATAACTACCTAAGCCAGGGGTGGGCGATTAATTTTGCCATAGGGCCACATGAGAAATTGGGATGGTTTTAGAGGGCCGGATTAATATAACGAACTCTATCCAATATTGTATATTATTGGGTAGAACTGAGTTAATTATATTATATTATAAATTATAATTATATAATATATATTATATTATATTATATATATTAAATATAAATATAAACATAAACATAAACATAAATATAAGTATAAGTATAAGTATAAGTATAAGTATAAGTATAAGTATAAGTAAGTATAAATATAAATATTATATTATATTTTATATATTTTATATTTTTTATTTTTTTATATTTTTTATTTTTTTATATTTTTTATTTTTTTACATTTTACATTTTACATTTTACATTTTACATTTTACATTTTACATTTTACATTTTACGTTTTATATTATTTTATATTATCTTGAACACCCAGTTCTTATCTAGAAAAGTTGAACTGACCCCCGCAGGCCAGTCACAGACATCGGGCGGACCGCATCCGGCCCTCAGGCTGCATCTTGCCTAGGTCTGACCTAAGCCAATGAGGATGGTTTCCTTAGTTTTAAGTGGATTTCCCCCCCTTACATTCATTTGTGTCTGATTCTCAGAGACTGCCCAGGCAAGTTCCTGCTCTTTACTTGGTAAGGTTTTTCAGAAGTGGTTTGCCTTTGCCTCCTTCCCAAGATTTAGAGAGAGTGATGGGCCTAAGGCAGGGGTCTGCAACCTGCGGCTCTGGAGCCACATCTGGTTCCTTGGGCCCTCTGCTGGGGCTCCCTGTCATGGCAGAGCCATCATCCTGTCATGGCAGTAGCATGACTGAAGCCTTAGTGAGTGTTCTGCTTTGGACCTATTGGATTGGAACAAAGAAGCCCCCACGAGCAAAGGATTTAATTCAACATTTCATTATATATTATTTAAAGATTCTTTATACCAGTGTTTCCCAACCTTGGCAACTTGAAGATATCTGAACTTCAACTCCCAGAATTCCCCAGCCAGCGAATGCTGGCTGGGGAATTCTGGGAGTTGAAGTCCAGATATCTTCAAGTTGCCAAGGTTGGGAAACACTGCTTTATACAGACAGGAGCAGATTTTTCAGTTCATGTTGGCAGAAGCCTCACTCAAACTGACCAGGTCATGGACCACTCACAACAGTGAGGGAGCGAAGGGCCCCTCTACTTGTCTTTGCACCGCAACAGCATTCTGCCTTTGTTGCGGTATACTTGCTGTTGTCACCAGCAAAGAGGGTTGGGAGAGAATGGCAGGGGCAGATCTTGTAGAGTAGGGACCAGTGTTCCCTCTAATTTTTGGGGGGAGTGGGAGGAAAAGTATAGTGTCTGAGCGGCAGTCCCTTCGGGACTGGGCGGCACAGAAATATTAAATAAATAAACAAACAAACAAACAAACAAACAAACAAACAAATAAAAAACCCACCCTGTTTTGCCTCAGAGAATTTCAAAATAAAATACTGTACTGTGTGTCTATAACAGTGAGCTCATAATAGGGCAACTCTATCAATATCAAAATGCCACTTAAATAGTTGAGCTAGTTTCAAACTAGATTTTGATTTTCTTTCTCTCTTCCTTACTCCCATTCTTTTTCTTTCTCTTTTCCTTCCTCTCTTTTTTTCTATCTGTTTCTCTCTCTTCCTCTCTTCCTCTCTCTCTCCTTCCCTCTCACTCTTTCCCTCTTGGCTTCTGGGCAGGTTTGGAAAACTCTGAGTTGATGAGGATTTTTAAGTGAGCGATTGCTCACTGCTCAGCTTAGAGGGAACTATGGTAGGGACCATCCCCCAAGCCTGTCTCTCCTCTTCCCTTGTGGGCAGGGCCAAGAGAAAGAAGGGAGTGGTGTGGGGAAGTGCTCCCCTCCCCCATCAAGTGCCAAGCCCAGTGGGGAAGAGATGACCTGGCAGAAGTGGCCCCATTGGCGAATTGGATGGCAGAGAGGCCTGACCTGGCTCTCGCAGCAGAACGCTGTTTACCGCCTTTGAAATGTGTTGCTTTCTGTTTCTGTTGCTTCTCTAGGCAGTGATGGTTGGGGCCATGGGGCAGGGAGAAGCAGAGGTGTAAGGCTGCTCCGCCCCTCAGCAAACTTGGCCTGGAGTAGTGCGGAGAGTTGCATGTGAGTGCCAAAATTGTCAGAAGACACATTCTAATGTTGCACCAACATGCATTTTCAGCATGCAGTTCTCTGTCCCGAAGTAGGATTGAGTGGGGAGCAGGGGGAAGGGCAAAGGGAAGGCGGGAGGGAAGGAGAGACCCGGCTGGCTTTCCTTTGGCATGGAGAGACGGGAAGACCAAGGGTTCAACTGGTGTACCAGTTGCAGTCCTATTTGGACCGGGAATCACTGCTCACAGTCACTCATGCCCTCATCACCTCGAGGCTCGACTACTATAATGCTCTCTACATGGGGCTACCTCTGAAAAGTGTTAGGAAACTTCAGATCGTGCAGAATGCAGCTGCGAGAGCAATCATGGGCTTCCCTAAGTATGCCCATGTTACGCCAACACTCCGCAGTCTGCATTGGTTGCTGATCAGTTTCTGGTCACAATTCAAAGTGTTGTTTTATGACCTATAAAGCTCTTCATGGCATTGGACCAGAATATCTCCAGGACCGCCTTCTGCTGCACTAATCCCAGCGACCGGTTAGGTCCCACAGAGTTGGCCTTCTCCGGGTCCCATCGACTAAACAATGTCATTTGGCGGGACCCAGGGGAAGAGCCTTCTCTGTGGTGGTCCCGACTCTCTGGAACCAGCCCCCCCCAGAGATCAGAATTGCCCCCACCCTCCTCGCCTTTCGTAAGCTCCTTAAAACCCATCTCTGTCGTCAGGCATGGGGGAACTGAGATAACTTCCCCAGGCCTATATTGTTTATGTATGGTATGTTGTGTGCATGTTTTTTAAATTATGGGTTTTTAGTTTTAATTATTAGATTTGGTTTGTATATTGTTTTTCTATTACTGCTGTGAGCCGCCCTGAGTCTATGGAGAGGGGCAGCATACAACATAAATGAATGAATGAATGAATGAATGAATGAATGAATGAATGAATGAATGACAAATAAACAAACAAACAAACAAACAAACAAACAAACACCCCCTCCATGGCCTGCCCACTGCTCTTGCAGCACCTTATGCAGCACAATGAATGCTGGCATGCTTCACAATGAGGGATACTGGGGGGCCTTCCCCTCCTGGAGCCCATTCCTTGCCCCACACACCTCTGGCATCTCCCTCTCTCTGTGTCTCTGTCTCTCTCTCTTACTCCCTGTCTCTGTGTCTCATCTCACTCTATCGGAAAGCCCCACATGCTCTCAGTCTCTTTGCTACCTGTTTTTTCTTCTTCCTTTTGGAAATCTGGGCTGACTGAGGAATGAGCACAATCTGCGGTGGAGGCTTCCCTCCTTCTCCTCCTCCCCCTCCTCCTCGTGACCCCCTGGCCAGCAGGGGTGGGAGGGTACAAACTAGAGGAGGTGGAGGAGGAAGAGGAGGAGGAGAGAAGCCTCTGTTGTGGGTTGTACTCATTTCTCAGCCAGCCCAGATGTCTAAAGAAAGAAGAAAAAAAATGGGTAGTGAAATGAGAAATGAGAGAGAGTGATAGGGAGATAGAAAGAAAAAAACAGAAATGAGAGAAAGAGAAAGATGAGAGGGAAGGAGAGAGAGATAGAGAAAAAGAGAGATGAGAGAGAAAGAGAGATGAGAGAGGGAGATATACAGAGAGAGCTGAGAAAGGGAGAGAAGGAGAGAGGGAGATACCTATTTCCCATAGAAAACAAAACACAGGGAGCCACAAAACCTCGGTAGGTGTGGCTGGGAGGATGTCATGTGACTGGGTGGAAGTGAATGATGTCGAGTTGGCCATGCCCACCCAGATAAATCTAGTTATACTTTTCCCAAATTATATATTGCATTTAGATTTGGATACTACCATAGAAAAGGAACAGTCATTTTTCCAATTACGGTAAATTACATCAGAATTAATTTATTTACTTATGTTCCATGATGTCATAAGCAGAATTAAAATCACCTACCTCTACTTCCGGGGTATCAAACTCATGTCATCATGTTGTCATGATGTGACACATTGCATCTTTTTTCACCTGTGCTAAAATGGGGGTGGGCAGGGCCAGCGAGTGATGCATCCAGCATATGGGCCGCAAGTTTGACACCCCTGCTCTACTCTTTGTTGAAAGTAAATTATTAAAAGAAATTTCCATTGATGAAATAGTTCAAGCATTTGCAAATAGAAAATGATGTAAAATTAAAATGTAGATAATAAACTTATACAACATACCTACTTAGAAAAGTTGCTGTTTGAATATAATGATATTTACTTTTCTCAGTTTTTATAATTTAATATAACAAGTTCCTGTTAGGATTATTAAATTATCTTAAAATATCTGACTGAGTTTTTAACTTTTTGTATTCATATTCTATCTTTTGTGTTGGTATTTTATATGTGTATGGTATATATTTTCAGAGACAAAAGGCAAGGCATGAAATTAAACAATCTATTCATTTTTATTCTTTCTAATTTACGAGTAAAAAGAAATTAACAGATTTTGATAGGCTCAAGGCACTAGGCCTCTTACGTTAAATGAATATTTTGGTCCTGCAATTCATGCAGCTGTTCATACGCATAAAAAAGAGGAAATTATTTGTTCCAAACAGAATATTAAGCTACATTATTGAAAAATACTTGGAGAGTTAACTGGTAGAATTAGCAGTTGTTTATTCAGCTAGAGCTGACAGGGTTAACGCAAACGGGTTACAGTTAAATCGCTCTAAGGAAAGTGCCATGGCTTAGTATTTATAGGGTTCACAATGTAACAAACTCTATCTGACATGGTAACAAGTCTCCCGCCAAATGAAGCAACCAATCAGGACGGCTTAGGAGGCTCCATGCAGATTCTGAACTCTGGAACTTTCTTCACGAATATTTAACAATTATGCTTATCTAAATTTGTCTACTGTGAAAGAAACAAAATACTAAGATACTGTATTGATTGATTCTGACTTGTTTATTAGAATTCTGTTCAAAATAAGCATTAGCATTATAAAGCACAACCATTAATATTACAATACATTTCATCAAAACAGTTTATACCAGCAAACAAGTCAAACTGATTATCTACTTTGCAAAATATAGAAAGTGCTATTGTAGATTTTCTTTCAGTTTCTGAAGCAAATGAATAAAATTTACAGTTCTGTACTAGATCATCCAACAGAAGGAGAAAACGATACACAGACTATCATGGTAGAAGTGATGGTCAGATGGTCTTTCTGTTTTCTTTGGCCCCCTGCAAAATATTCTCAAAAGCTTCATTCAATCTAACAATCTCTCAATTGCTAAATTTCAGAGTTCCCTTTAATATATGATATTCTGTAAGAAAGAATATTTCATAGGTCTGCTAATATTTATCTATTATCAGAGTGACGAGGTTATGGGAAAAACTGGTTCAAATTTTGAAGCTTTTTTTAAAATTGAATTTTATTTATTTATTTATTCAATTTTTATGCCGCCCTTCTCCTTAGACTCAGGGCGGCTTACAACATGTTAGCAATAGCACTTTTTTAACAGAGCAAGGCTATTGCCCCCACAATCCGAGTCCTTATTTTACCCACCTCGGAAGGATGGAAGGCTCAGTCAACCTTGAGCCGGTGATGAGATTTGAACCGTTGACCTTCAGATCTACAAGTCAGCTTCAGTGGCCTGCAGTACAGCACCCTACCTGCTGCACCACCCCGGCTCATTTGTACTGTTTCTATATCTGGACCAACATTATAGAGTTTAATAGTCTGACAGTATTAGGAATTAGCGTCATTGGCCATTTTGTATGGTTGTGGTAGTTTAGAAATCCGATTAGCAGATAGATCCACAGTCAAAATCCTAAGGTCGACAGTTCTATGGGCACCCTCATTCTGACCACCACAATCTACAGCCTTCAGCACTTTCTCCATGGCAGTGAACAGTATGGTACTGTGTCTCTGTACTCTTCCAAATAGGCAAATAATGATGGTTGAGATGTATCATGTGCACTCGTCTTGTGCTTTACCCTTCTGGACCTCTTTACAAGTTAAAGTGTTGGTTATGACCTATAAAGCCCTTCATGGCATCGGACCAGAATATCTCCGGGACCGCCTTCTGCCGCACGAATCCCAGCGACCGGTCAGGTCCCACAGAGTTGGCCTTCTCCGGGTCCCGTTGACTAAACAATGTCATTTGGCGGGACCCAGGAGAAGAGCCTTCTCTGTGGTGGCCCCGACCCTCTGGAACCAGCTCCCCCCAGATATCAGAGTTGCCCCCACCCTCCTTGCCTTTCGCAAGCTCCTTAAAACCCATCTCTGTCATCAGGCATGGGGGGATTGAAATTTTTTCCCTTCCCCCTAGGCTTATAGAATTTATACATGGTATGCTTGTTTGTATGATTGGTCTCTTAAATTGGGGTTTTTTAGATTACTTTTTAATATTAAATTTGTTACATTGTTTTCTTTATTGTTGTTAGCCGCCCCGAGTCTTCGGAGAGGGGCGGCATACAAATCTAATTAATAATAATAATAATAATAATAATAATAATAATAATAATAATGCTGTACAAGGCTTACCTGATGAAAATCTCCAACCACCCCGTGAACATCACATGCCAGGCACAGAAGTAGAGCTTTTTCCAGATGTACAGTATTCGTTTAACATCAGTCTTAACAACATGAACATGATTTTAACAACTCTAAGGCTGAGAATAATCAGCACAATGCAGTTCAACAATAAATTATACAGTCCACAGGAGGAAACACCTTTGTAACAATTCTGAGATGTTAGGACAACTGGATTCAGTCCAGGATCCCTCCAATTCCACACTCCCCAAAGTAGATCAGCATTGTTCAGTATTAATCAACTTAGGGGACATAAAAATATGTTACTTTAGAGCTCTCTAAGTTACACTTTCAAGTAGCAGGTTTAATCAAAACAATGCATATATTACATGCTGAGTAGACTTTAGTTTTAGGCTGAATATTTGAAAAAATTCTAGTAGTCTAAAGAAGCTCAACTCCTGATCCTCCAAATACCCATTTTTTTTCAAGTAAATACATTGTTTCTGGGATTGAGGCATTTATGTTTTCCTTTGCAAAATGTTTGTTAATTAAAAAAAATAGAAGCAGAACAGATCTGGCACCCAAAAATAAGTGACCATATACCTCAAATTGACCTAATTTTGTACAAAGATATATGTACACCTGTTCCTATTTATTCAGAATTAATGCTTAATGCTCTCTATTTAGTTTGGTCCCTAGTTAAATGCAGTTAGATTTTTTACAGTTTTTTAAAAATCTGAAACAGCAATATTTAATTTTTTTAAATTAATGTTTTAAATATGACTTTTTAAAAATCAGCCAGATCCAAAGATCTTTAGGATTAAAGAAGCATTACTTTAATGATAAAAGTGGTGGTTTTTTTCACAAATCATATGAGGGGTTGTTTCACAAAAAAATGCACCATGTGGATGTCCATTTATGTGTGCTATAATACGAGTTCACAGCTAACATTGGTGTTATATTTGCAGATGAAGTTATCGTGTAAGATAGGAATATGTCATATATACACATAAAATGTTCACAAAGAAGCTGGCAGTTATGGACAATATAAAACTTGGCAAAAGTTAAACAATTAAGAATTGGTGCAGCCAAGACCTGAGACAGTGCAGCCACTGGTCCTCAAGGTGTTGCTGGAAGTGATGTCCATCAAGCCCAATCAAATGGCTGTGAGCAGGCATTCTGAGAATTCACTAGTATCTGAAAGGCCAGCTATGTTTTTCTTCTAAAATAATTTTCAGTAATCTTGAAAAACAGGATTAATTAGCTCCTTTTTATAGGTAATTAAAATTATTTTTTAAGACGTAGCTAAGTTACATTGAATTTTTGTCTAATTTTTTTCCGATAGTTAAAAGAAGAGAAATTGAAAACATATTCTGGATTTCTGAAGAGAATGCTCAGGAAAATCTGTCTCAGCATTTACTGCTATCCTACTATCGCAGCACCATTGAGAATGTCCTGACACATGGCATTCTTCCATGGTATGGGAGTAGCTCTGTAGTGCAGTGTTTCCCAACCTTGGCAACTTGAAGATATTTGGACTTCAACTCCCAGAATTCCCCAGCCAGCGAATGCTGGCTGGGGAATTCTGGGAGTTGAAGTCCAGATATCTTCAAGTTGCCAAGGTTGGGAAACACTGCGTGTAGTGGATAAAAAAAGCTCTACAGAGAATCATTAAAACTGTCCAGAATATCGTGGGGCTCCAGCTACCAGCCCTGGATGATATTGCCGCATCTCACTGTTCTAGGAAGGTGCACAACATTCTCAGAGTCTCTTCTCATCCTGCTTACAATCTTTTTGAACTATTATTATTATTATTATTATTATTATTATTATTATTATTAATTAGATTTGTATTCCGCCCTTCTCCGGCGGCATACAAATTGTTCTGTATCTGGCATAAGATACAGAACAATTAAAACTCTGACCACATGTTTTCTGAATAGTTTTTATCCCAGAGCTATACTCACACTTAACAATGAACTAAAGGTTCACCATCAGTGAGCTGTTGGACAGTATTATTTGGTCTGTTGTCTAGATCAGTGTTTCCCAACCTTGGCAACTTGAAGATATCTGGACTTCAACTCCCTGAATTCCCCAGCCAGCATTCGCTGGCTGGGGAATTCTGGGAGTTGAAGTCCAAATATCTTCAAGTTGCCAAGGTTGGGAAACACTGGTCTAGATGTTTGGGTGGTTCAGGGTGGGGAATTTGTGGTGGGTGAGGCATGGCTTTTTGGGATTGTTAGTGTGTTGGGACTGGTCTTTAGGCTTCATGTGAATTTCGTTATATTGTGTATATACACACAGTGACAATAAAGTATTTATTTATTGTTTATTTATGATTTCATACTTGTTTGAAAATTGAATTTTCCTCTTACCATAGTAAGTATTGGAACGGAACAGAGATCTCTCAAATGTTAACAAATCTCTCATTCATTATTGGATAATACAGAGACATTAACGAGTGGAAATATAAGAGAATTGATGAGCCTCTGTAGCTCTCAGGGTCAAAATTAAAATTACTATATATACTGATTTGAATGGCTGGGTTCATCCACCATTTTAGTTGGACAGTACATATCCATACTAATTATTTGGACTGAAATCAAAGCACCTACAGAAAGCTGACATAATTGCTTAATCACTCCTTAATGGTTGTTTTGGACCCTCTGGGTAATGTTACACTAAAATGCAATATGAAAGCATGCTCACAACATTGATTCAGGATGAATATTGGACATGCCACAAATGCATTCTATTTTTTTATAACAAGTGATACAGTCCTGAGGAAAAAATCTGGAACAGAAGAAAGGTTTAGTGCAAATCAGTGCCATAATACCCCTATGCCCATATATTGCAACTGTACATTAGCTATGAAAGAATACTGTTTCAAAGTCTTATATTTGTTAATAAATGACTTATTGCTACCCCGTTGCTCTGCTTGGGGGTTGTTCACTTGCATTGGTAGTCTAGTTGCCACAAAAGAGAATCAAGGCTCAGAATAGAGGTCTCTAAGTATCTCTCAGAGACTATGGCTGTAGCTAGCAGCAGTGCTAATGGATAAATCACAGACAGAGAAGTATGGTTATTTATATATACGATGGAAAGAGGAGGATATTATTTTAGGAACTTTATGGTGTTGCTCTTTGTCTCCTTATTAAAATAGATCAGGTGATATAAATGCAGAAGGAAGCTTGTTTACTTATATCCTTTCTGGCTTAGGCAACGGATGTGCATTTACTAATCTTGCAAAAACACATACTTCCTTGCCCCTTCTTCACCCCACTGTAAAAATAGACGACAATTTGACACCCTTCGATAGCATCAAAAAGTTGCAATTGCAACATAAAAAAATTGGCTCTTTCATTGCATGTTGAAGAATCACTGAACTGGAAAAATGTAACATTTTGGAAAATTTAAGACACTTCAAATACTTAAAATGACACACAGCACAAGATTCCAAGTCAGGAATCCATTTTGCTGTGTTAGCTATTTTTAGAAGTGGAAATTTTCTTATCTTTTATGTATATTGGAACTAAAGACGTCCCATGAAAATGTTACTTTCAGGAATGATGCCTGGAACAATATTCACATTAACACAGCAAAAGGGATTTGAGGCAAGTCCCTTTCTATACAAAAGCAACACTGTTCTTTAATAATATTAATAGTATCCTCAGACATCCACCATAATTCCCATATAGTATCACAAATTGCAATGCTTATACTTAAATTCAGTTACTGCTGAAAAATAATTGGTCAGCTGTTTTCAAGTGAGAGGAATGACTGGCTATGAACCCATGACAACACATGATGAACTAATCAAAAGAACAAGAGAAGAAATTGAACAAAGTCCTTCTGTGCTATATTGTTGTCAGGGTCTATGGCACTGCATTAGACAATGGAAGCTGTCAAATGTAATGAAGTGTAGGTGAGGTAGATGCGAGGGGAAATCACAGATGTAATAAAAGATATTTATGCTACACCACTAATTCCAATGAAGCATATAATGTACAGAAAGATATCCAATATTCAAGGAATTATGGAGTAGAGTACAGTGGTACTTCAGTACTCATCCTTAATTGGTTTCGTGAGGCACGATGAGTGCCAAAAACAATGAGTACCAAACAATTTCCCCTCCATAAGGAATAATGTAATGAGTCAAAAAGCATCTGACACTGACAAATTCTAGCTTGTGTGTTTAGTACCAAACAAATGATGAGTACCGGGACAAAATTTTCACATCAAAATGCACTGAGTACCACATTTTGATGAGTTTAAGAGCATTAAGTACCAAGGTACCACTGTATACAGATACTATAATAACAATGTTTGTACAGTCTTAACTTGGAATGTGTATCTGTGAGCACATTGAAGGAAAAAAGGCACGTGTTTCTAGCATGGAATGTGTCAAAGAAGAGCTGGTGATTACAGCATACTATTCCACTGCTGCCCACAAGGTGTATTAAATAAAACCAGTGTATTAAGTTATCACAGCTTGAGATATTATGTCATCAGGGGAATAAAATTGCAATCAGTGATGCCTTAATGCAATTCAGCAAGAACAGGATATTTATAGTAACATAGGGCTCATGTTATTGTTTAATTTTCATAGAAACAGAGATTATTAATAATCTTTGCTGTTCATGTAGTTATGTTTGCACCAGCTATAAAGAATTATACACCAGCTTTAAAGAAAATGTGGACAATGTGAGAACATTCTACATCAGGGGTCCTCAAACTTGGCAACTTTAAGATTTGTGGACTTTAACTCCCAGAATTCTCCAGCCAGCTATGCTGGGAGCTGAAGTCCACAAGTCTTAAAGTTGCCAAGTTTGAGGACCCCTGTTCTACATGAATGCTAGCCCATATCATATACAGCGTAGCTCTAAAAAACTGCACTGGAATTATACAATCATGGTGTATAGTTCAGTAGCTCTTATATAAGATGTACATAGGTAGACTCTGTACTTCTACATTTTCTACTATTAAGATCAATTATACATATAGAAAGGATAGTGCTAGATGGAGCATTTGAGTTTTAAAAGTCTTGTCCACCTCAACAGACACAGCAGCAGAGAACTGGAAAAATGCAGCATTTCAAAATTCTAGGAATAAGGAAGGGTGAAAGATCCCATTCTAAATAATGAATAGGTTATTTTTTTCCTCCATCCTTAATCTGCATGGAATATGTCCTTCAGCCTATCTGAGCTCAGTGCTGGAAGTGAAAAAATATATAATCTATTAGGATATGTTCTTTTTACTGTATCCAAGTGATTTTTAAAAATGGAATAATGTTCAGAAGTATTTCAGAGCATCCAAAATCTATATTGGTTGCCCTTGGTGTAAACATAACCATTAGTTCCTCTTTAAGTGTAACAATTTCCAGCAGACAAACTTATTTACAGAGGATCCAAGAATTTTAAATGACGGTATAGTGTACAAAACCTAATTATTAAAAGTTGATTTGACCAGCAGTGTCGCAGTGAGACAGGCTGGAAAAAGCGAAGCTCCAACGAACTTCGTGAAAAAAAATCAGCTTGACGAACCGCTGCTGGGGGTGGGGGGGCTTCAGCTCAGAATCGTCATGAAGGGATTGTGAAAAAGGAGAGGCATCTCAGACAACCCAAAGAAGCAGGTAAATTCCTCGAGCGGTCAAAGACCGCTCTTCAGATCAGCAGTGGGGGTGGCAGCCATTATTAAATGACTGCTTCAAAGCTAGGGCAATTGGACCAAGTGTTTGTGCAGGAGGACAAAATGCTGCGACTGGGTGAGAAAAAGACCAACTCACAGGTAAAAGCAATTCTTCAATTTGGTTTTTTTTAAGAATTTCCCTAATGTAATTAAATGGAATGTTAATTGAATTAAGATGTTTTATAAGATTTGAAGAAGATGAATACTGATTAGAGTCAAATAGAATGGATGGAATGTAAAAAGAAATTTGCTTCATTTTGAAAGATGATCTTAAATAAATTAAATAAAATACAGAAAGAATATAAAAATACAGAAAATATGATAAATATATGCAGTAAATAATATAATTAATTGATGTGAGTGAAAGGACCAGAAATTTGGGCAATTAGTAAATTATGTATGTAATAAAAAGAAAATAAATCTAGATAAAAATATGTATGGATAATATTATGGGTTATAACTGAAATGTAGAGATAATAATGAATTTGACTATGTACCATAAAACTATGTATGATTATCAAATGTGACCAGGAGAACACTGCGTATAAACACATTGTTTGTTGGAAAAAATAAAAGCTTTTGTTAAAAAAAATATTAAAAGTTAAAACCAGAAGCTCCAAGGTGACATTATTTAAAAGGTGTGTCGCAAAGAATTAAGTTATGAACTGACCACATAATGAGTAGCAATAAATTGTCCTGAACAAACCAAAAGTTCATATGCCTTGGGGAGCAGAATACTAAACTTCAGGCACTCCAAATGCTAGATTGTCTCGTATCATCAATGTTTTCCGGAGGTCTCGTTCCATGATTGGTCTTTGTGTTCTCCACTTATGTGCTTCCTGAAGTCCTGGCTCAAAATAGTATATGCAAGCTCCAAAGCCCACCAATATGAGAATTGAGATCATCAAATACATTGGCACAAACCAATCCAAGAAATGAGGCATAACCACTAGACAAAAGGAAAGTAAATATAAAGAGATGGTGTTGATGAATAGAAATAAATACAATCTTATATATTTATCTAAAACATTGGCATGTGCTAAATAAGTAAATAAATCTAAAACATTTATATAATTATTATTATTTATTATTTATTTATTATTATTATTATTATTATTATTATTATTATTATTATTATTATTATTATACCTTTCTGGGCAACTCCCAATCAAAGAGTAAAAGACATATTAAATCATTTTTAAAATTACAAAACACATCCAATTAAAGCATAGAACAGTAAGAACAATAAAAAACTGCCCCAATCTGAGCTAATGTGCCTTCATCCAATTTTCTCCCAATGCTTGTGGGGAAAGCCAGACCTGATGAACTTCAAGGAGCAAGATGTTTCACAGGGCATGGGCTATCATGGAAAAAGGTACACTTCTAGCTCCCATTAGATGATAATATTTGGGGAAAGGAACAAGTAGTGTGCCCACCCTATCTGTTCTGATGTGAAGGGTAGATATCCTTAGGGAAAAGCAGTCCCACAGATAGCATGACCCAGTGTATATAGGGCTTTAAAAATGATGAGCTTGAATCGCACCTGGAAAAAACTGGAAACCAACCTAGCTTGCACAACAGAGTGTTGCATGGGCAAACTATACTGCTCAAAAAAAATAAAAGGAACACTTAAACAACAGAATATAACTCCAAGTAAATCAAACTTCTGTGAAATCAAAATGTCCACTTAGGAATCAACACTGATTAACAATCAATTTCATTTTGTTGTCAGTACATTCAACTTTGTACAAAGTATTCAATGAGAATATTTCATTCATTCAGATCTTGGATGTGTTATTTGAGTGTTCCCTTTATTTTTTGGAGCAGTGTATTACTGTGTGCGCTGCTACATCCTGGATTAGTTGAAGTTTCTTTATGTCCTCAAGGGCAGCCCCATGTCGATAGGAGGTCACCAAGCAGTGAAGGGCTACCAAATTTTTTACTACCACACTGTGGGTGTGGCTTCTGCAGGATGCCCTGCCTTTTCTTTCAACATCTTTCAGTGCAAATTGGGTGCTCTGGGGTGGAGCTCCATTTTCACTACCCCACTGCGTTCCACCCCTGTCATCAAGGCATGAATGAGTGTTACAAGGCCTGCCAGTTCAGCAAAGGGCTCAATTTTTGTTGGGTCTTCTGTGATGCAATGAAATTAAATTTGGTATAAAATAATCTTTTTTCTGTTAAACCCAAGTAACTTACCTTGAAAAGCTGGCCTTTCCCCCCCTCTAAGATCTTATTTTAGAACTTTTTCTATTCCTAGGAAGAAAAATAATATATCAGAATAAATTATACAAATATGTATATTTGTCCCTTACAAATCATCAATATTTCAAAATAGATTTGCCGATTATTTAAAGCACTTTTTAAATCCCTCCTTTCAATCTTGTTACAATATCCAAAATAAAAACACAGCTGTAGCAGCAATGTTCCATAGCCTGCTGCTCCAGATATAGAGAACTACAACTTGTTCTCTTCCTTGATTTGGTTTAATGTTGGAATCCAGATGTATTTTGGTATTGAGCATTGGATCATTTCAGTCTCAGTGCTTCCTTCCTGGGCAAGGCCATTAATTTCAAGGCCTACGTGCTGACAACCATCTTGTCCCAAGCAAACTTTGGCCTCAACCCTTGCAGGTAGTCATACATTAGAAGCTTTGTTCATCTTGGCGCAATTGTGTGATGATCTGAATATGGACGGGATTACTTCTAACTCACTATCTTGGCCAAAATGACTTCCTGGTCTGAGATTTTCTGTCATTTCTCCAAAGAATATGAAAATTTTGATTTATAAAACCCTATATGGCTTGGCACTTATGTATCTTCAGAACCCCTTTCTAATAAGTGTTGACCCTTTTAACAAAATCATCTCTGGAGAAGCTACTTGTGAACCCCCCAATTCCATGAGGTGAGGAGGAAGCTGAACCCAGTAGGTGCTGTTTTTCAGTCGTGACAAGTTAGCTTAAAGCAGAGCTGGTTGCTCCTGGAAGATAATGAAAGATAATTTTACTGGGGAAACTTTTTAGAGTGATAGCGCACCATCTGGAACTGAATTTTTGTCCCCAGTGACCTTTGGCTATATCAAAATATACACTGCTCCAAAAAAAATAATAAAGGGAACATTTAAACAACACAATATAACTCCAAGTAAATTAAATTTCTGTGAAATCAAACTGCCCACTTAGGAAGCAACACAGATTGACAATTGATTTCACATGCTGTTGTGCACATTCAACTTTGTGCAGAACAAAGTATTCAATGAGAATATTTCATTCATTCAGATCTAGGATGTGTTGAGTGTTCCCTTTACTTTTTGAGCATTATATATTATATGACTTTATATGTTATATAACTTTTCAACTGTGTACTTTTATTTTTTTAAACTAAAAGTTTTGTAATAAAATAATTCTAATTTTGTCAGCTATTTTGACAATTTCATTGTTATAGATCATAAAGCTCCAATTACAGACACATGATGATGATTCATTTTATTTATGTGCCACCTTTTTTCAGAAACGTGATACTTCTTCCACCAGCTTCCCCCCCCCCCCCCACAATAACCTTGAGCGAAAGGCTGGACTAAGAGATATTAGAGGTCCCAAATCAGCTAATAATCTTTACTTATTAAAGGTGACTTGGACCTTGACCCATCAGTCCTAGACAATATTTAAACCCCAATACTGTATTGATTGAAGCTCTCTATTCATTTTGTAGATTATTTTAAAGTTTGTAAACCCAAATCTATGCATTTCTTTAGAATAATAAAAATACAGAACTGATAGCAATCTTCAAAATCATTAAATCCAAAACCGTTGGTGCAATAATCTATTAAAGCATATCCAATAGATATTTAACCTCTGGCCAAGCACATTCAATTGACAGAAAAATATAACTTCAGAGTAATTTTGGCTCTTAAACAATTTGTACCATTAGGAAGGGTTTTTGTTATTAATGTTTTTCATGTTCAGCTGGAATCTGCCTTTTAAAAATCTTTTACTTGGTATTCTGCATTCTGGAATGAAAACAGAGATTTTCTGTGTAGCATTTTTTCAAATTTGCTTTTTCTCAAGGCTGAATGTTTCCAGTTCAGTTCATTTCGCTTCGCAGCTTCTAGGCTCCTGAACATTCTCTTCTCTGAACCTGTTCCAATTTATCCAAAAAAATTTAAGTTCCCAGAATTAGGCACAAGGCTCACACTGTGGTTAAATCAATATTTTAATCAATGTAAGTGGCTTGGGGAGAAAAATAATAGTTTGAATCTTGGGCTAAAAATACAATAAAATGTATAAGTTTGATAATAGAGGAATATTATTCACAGTCCTATAAATCTGTAATTTCCTGGGAATAAGAAACATGTTTTGTGCAAAGACACAAAACACCATCTTAATTGTGTTTTAAAGAAATGTAGAAATGTCCAGATTGAACAAGAAAAAAAATGAACTTGGTCATCATTTACAGTAAATCTCTATGTACGATTAAATGTCTTGCTGTATGAAAGAGAGACATGTTTGATGAATTTTATCATTTATTATTTATTTATTTATTTATTTATTATTTAGATTTGTATGCCGCCCCTCTCCGAAGACTCGGGGCGGCTCACAACAAGATAGAACAAATCATAAATAATCCAAATAACTTTAAAATATTCAAAGATTTAAAAGAACCCCATATACTAACAGACATACACACAAGCATACCATGTATAAATTGAACATGCCCGGGGGAGGTGTTTCAATTCCCCCATGCCTGACGGCAAAGGTGGGTTTTAAGGAGTTTACGGAAGGCAGGAAGAGTAGGGGCAGTTCTAATCTCTGGGGGGAGTTGGTTCCAGAGAGCTGGTGCCGCCACAGAGAAGGCTTTTCCCCTGGGGCCCGCCAACCGACATTGTTTAGTTGACGGGACCCGGAGAAGGCCCACTCTGTGGGACCTAATCGGTCACTGGGATTCGTGTGCTAAGTTCAGTCAAAGATAGTTTTCCAACCAAATGGTCCAGCTATAGTAAACTATTCTGGGAAAATCCATACTTTTATCCAATAGAACTGAATGTTCCAGAGCCCCAAAAGTTCAGTTTTCCTTCCAGAAATAACAAATATAAACCATGATGATGTGACAATGACAAAGTATTTTTGGTGACATTACTGTGCAAATTCTGGCCTTTTGTATTGTGTTGTGGGATTCGATGTAAATATTTATATAATGGCATTGGATGGAAATAATGTAATCTGTACGTTGCAAGTTTCATCATTAATTTCTCCCTTGTCCCATTCACAGAAACCTGTGTTCCCCTTATAGTGTTGTCAGGAAAATAAAAGAGAAGCTATATTCCTACAAACTGCTGGTTTGGTGAAACTCTTGGATGTGCCAGAGACATAATGTAGATAAATTAGAAAGCAAATTCCCTCTTTTCCCAGATAGAATTAAATTCTGTCTTTAAAGGCTTTCTTGTATAACCCAATAACTCATTCTCTACATCAATGACCTTTGCGATTACATCACAATCAACTGTGTCCTCTTCATTGATGATGTAAAACTCTTCAACACCACTGATAACACAACTACTCTCCAAAAAGACCTGAACTCTGTTTCTGAGTGGTCTAACACATGGCAACTCCAAATCTCAACTAGCAAATGCTCTGTCCTACACATTGGGGAAAAGAATCTGAACTCCAAATACGAACTGAATAATCAAATTATCACAGATAACCCCCACTTGGTTAAAGACTTCGGTATACTAATAACAAAAGATTTAAGTGCCAAAGCCCACTGCAACAGCATAGCCAAGAAGGCTTCAAGAGTTGTAAACCTGATCCTACGTAGTTTCTGCTCTGGCAATCTCACACTACTTACCTGTTTGGAACCCATATCGCATCTCAGACATTAACACCCTTGAAAATGTCCAAAGATACTTCACCAGAAGAGCCCTTCACTCCTCCACTCGAAACAGAATACCCTACGAGACTAGACTTTCAATCCTGGGCCTAGAAAGCCTAGAACTAAGACGCTTTAAACAAGATCTAAGTATTGCCCACAAGATCATATGCTGCAACATCCTGCCTGTTGGTGACTACTTCAGCTTCAACCACAACAACACAAGAGCATACAACAGGTTTAAACTTAATATTAACTGCTCCAAACTTGACTGTAAAAAATATGACTTCAGTAACCGAGTTGTCGAAGTGTTGAACTCATTACCGGACTCCATAGTGTCATCCCCAAACCCCCAACACTTTACCCTTGGATTATCCATGGTTGACCTATCCAGATTCCTAAGAGGCGAGTACAAGTGCACTAGAGTGCCTTCCGTCCCCTGTCCTATTGCTCTCCTATATCTCTCATACCTTTCTTCTATTCCTATATCTCTTCTTCTATTCTTTCATTGATATGTTCTATTCCTATAACTTCTATTCTATTCTTTCTTAGATATACAGTGATCCTCCGCGTTTCGCGATCCCGATCATTGCGAAAGGCTAAATCGCGATTTTTCAACCCGGAAGTCAAAACACCATCTGCGCATGCGCGCCCTTTTTTCTATGGCCACGCATGCGTAGATGGCGCCGGGCAGATCAGCTGCTGGGCGGCTTCCCTGGGTCTTCCCCCTCTTGCTGGCGGGAGGGCGAGCGGCGGGCATCAGCAAGGAGTTTCCCCACCACCCACGCAAACTCCTCGCTGCTGCCGCACCCGCCGCTTGTCTTGTCCGCCCGCCGCTTGTCCGCCGCCTGCCTGCCTGCGCGCCCGCCGCTCGCCCGCCCTTCGCCCGCCCTTCGCCCGCCCTTCGCCCGCCCACACCGTTCGCTCGCGCCGCTTCCCAGCTGAGTCCTGAAGCCAGAAGGCAAAGGCGAACTTCCGCGTTTGGCTTCGGGACTCAGCTGGGAAGTGGCGCTGGGGTTTCCCCACCGCCTACGCAAACTCCTCGCTGCCGCTTGCCCGCCCTTCGCCCGCCCACGCCGTTCGCTCGCGCCGCTTCCCAACTGAGTCCTGAAGCGAACTTCCACGGTTTGGCTTCAGGACTCAGCTGGGAAGCGGCGCGAGTGAACGGCGTGGGCGGGCGAAGGGCGGGCGAGCGGCAGCGAGGAGTTTGCGTGGGCGGTGGGGAAACCTCAGCGCCGCTTCCCAGCTGAGTCCCGAAGCCAAACGCGGAAGTTCGCCTTTGCCTTCTAGCTTCAGGACTCAGCTGGGAAGCGGCGCGAGCAAACGGCGTGGGCGGGCGAAGGGCGGGCGAGCGACGGGCGCGCGGGCAGTCATGCTGTGGACAAGCGGTGGGCGGACAAGACAAGCGGCGGGCGCCGCAGCAGCGAGGAGTTTGCATGGGCGGCAGGGAAACCCCAATCTTCGGCTCCTCGCTGCTGCGGCGGAAGTAAAAACACCATCTGCGCATGCGCAGATGGTGTTTTTACTTCCACACCGCTACTTCGCGAAAAACCGATCATTGCGAGGGGTCCTGGAACGGAACCCTCACGATAATCGGGGGACCACTGTATTTTACTATGAGTATATCCTGTATAACCTTCATTATGTATTTTACTATGTGTATACCCACTAAGACCCTCATTGTGTATTGGACAAAATCAATCAATCAATCAATAAAATAAATAAAGATGATAAAAATATGGGGAATTTTTAAAGGGCTACAATTTAAAAATTGCTATAAAGAAACACCAGAAAAAGGAACTTAATTCCAGAGCTTTGCAGTGCTGTGGTAACTCATTCTGATTCTTTTCAAAAATTACTTTGTGGTCTAGATCCAGTTTACCTCTGCCCCCTCTTTAGACCAATCCTGTGGGATCTTTATGGGAAAAAATATTTTAAGATTATTTTAAATTTTCATGTCAATGCCCTTGAATTATATACCCTTGTTCTCTTCTGTTTTTGATTTTGCACTTCAATTTGTTTTGTATTTTGAACTCAATTACTGTTTTCCCCAACTAAATTAATTACATTTAGTCTAATTTTGGTATTATCTAAATAAATAATTTTATATTTTAATTCTGTGTATTTTATGTACAATATACCACTAAAAACATTTAACTGAAAGAAATTGCTACATGCACGACAATAGGTTATCATTTGTTAATAGATTATAATTAGAAGGTCCTTCAGTGAATAGATCCTAAAGGATGTAATCTATAGTTCAAATAAAGTTCTTGAACACACCTGGTAACACTAGAAAGCTAAGACTCAACTAACCTCATCGCAAAATAATAGAACCAAAGAATCAACCCAAGGAAGTTCCCCGATAGTAAGACCCCCCCGATTGTAAGACATATGGGGGGTTTCAGGGGGGTCGGCTAATTTAAGCCATACCCCGAAAGTAAGACATGTCTTACTTTCGGGGAAACACGGTAGCTTGTTAAGGTTAGCATTCCTGTTACCTTGCTGATGTACTTCTAGCGCTCGCGTTGCAGTCAGCTTACTCCTGCACGCGTTCGCCATGATATGCCGTTGTTCTCTAAGAGACTACATTTCCCAGCACTCTCCGCGCGGCCCACCTCCGTTTCCGTTGTCGAAAGAAGGGAGATCCGAAGAAGCGAAGCGGCCGGGGAGGTGATCGCGCTCGTCTCGGGCAACGGCCCCGGGATTCGGAGCACTCAGTGTCGTACGCTGCTCTCCGTGGCGGGGTGGTCGATGCCGGTGGTGGCCGCGGCGCTAGTCTTGGGGAGCGATGCTGCTGAGGCGCAGCTCGCTGACGGGGCTGGCAGTGGGGCTCTTTGCCGTCTACGTGGCACACCCGGCCCTTCTGTACTTCTCCCCGCCGGGCAAGAGGCAAAGGCGGCAGCGGGAGTAGCGGAGGCGAGGCGGAGAAGAAAGAAGCGGCGGATAGCTGCGGCAAGGGCTCGTTAGCCGGAGCGTACGCCGGCTACCCCCCGCAGTTCCTGCCGCCGGGCGTGGCGCTCGACCCCAGCAAAGCTGGCGGCGGGAGCGGCAGCAAAGCGGCGGGGTCCAGCCCTCTAGCCGGCGCCTCACCAGCTATCCGCCGCTTCTTTCTTCTCCGCCTCGCCTCCGCTACTCCCGCCGCCGCCTTTGCTCTCCCCGCTGGGCGAGCAGGCCGAGGCGCTGGAACTGGGGCTGCCTGTCCTTGCCGTGAACAGCGGGCAGGTAGCGCTCGGCACCCAGAATCCCGTCTTCTCGCCACCACCCGAGCTCCCTCCGGAGCCTGCTGCCGCCGCCGCGGAAAGAGAAAGCTGGCACCAGGCTGCCCGAAGATGAGCCGACCCCGGTGCCCGGGACAATATAAGACATACCCCCAAAGTAAGACACAGTGGGGCTTTTGGGGGTAAAAAGAAAGTAAGACACTGCCTTACTATCGGGGAAACACGGTAACAAGCACAGTTGACCCTAAATATTTTGAAATCATCCTTGGAATGGAAATAATCAAACAATAACAAGAAGGTGCTTGGAATAGCTTCTAAGACCAAAACAGAATATTGTATTGTCCATTGTGTCTAATGATCTTAAAGATCTACATTTTGCAATATAAAAATCATATCCCCTTCTAGGTTATTATTACTATTCCACCTCTATCCAGTATTCACAAATATTATTGAGTAAACAGTATTAATTTCCTAAAATATGTAGATTGCAACTAAGTTATTAAGGTCTCACTTCTATACACACTTACCTGGAAAGATGGTATTTTCAACACACTATAGAAGAAAACAAAATAAAACAATGTAGGGATTATTAGCATTAAATATATCTGAAAGAGAGCAATTCATTTAGCAATTTACGGTATTTATTCTTCAGTCTCTTGCATAATCCTCCTCATTTCTATCCCTCTCCCAAATATGATGTCTGGATTTCAACATATCTATACTGTGAGATTTTTTTTCCTGCTGGTTTATGAAATGGCTGGTGATGTTTCAATGGATTTTATGAATCTAAAAGTAGACATCACCTGCATATTTATGTTCCACAGACACATGGGCACAAAATAAAACATTACATAAAATTATTCTAATCCATGCTCTACTATGATTAACTGGATCTACATTCATTTTTGATGTCTCAGACCAGTGGTGTACCTAAGCAATGTCACATCTGCAGAATTCAAGCTCAACGGAAGTTGTGAAACACTTGAAGTCGTGCGCCACAAAATAATGAGATATTTCATCGCATTAATTATGCCACCTTTATGCATTCAGAAGTAAGTTCATAGAACTCACTAAGATTTAAAAAAACCCATGATCAATGACTTGTTAAAGGGCTACCAAGTAAAATCTGTGAACACATATCCCCACAGAAATGCCACAAAAGATGAACCACCTACCTCAATTCATGCTTACTTCTGGAGATCACAGCTGCTAAGCAAGCTATTCTAGTACCAGGCAGCTTTTGAAGGCCACTCGCTCTCTGCTGGGCAGTCAGATGACAAGGCAAAGGGTTTCTTCACCCAAGGCAGCCAGAGTCCTCAAAGTGCCAGAGCGTATTGGTCAAGATTGAAGACAGATGGAGCTGCACTTGCTCTGCACACAGCATGCTGGTGCATGCGGTTGTGAATCATATACTCAAGCTCACTGCTTGATCATCTGCTGTTGCCAAAGGACACTCCCCCATTCCCCCCCCTCTCCCCATCCCCAATAGATGTATGTTACACTCTGGACCAGTTTGGCATCTTTCCATCTTGCTCTCATTCGGGGCGGGCCTCCTCCTTTTTCACCCTCACAAAAAGAGGCAACATTGTCCCCAACCAATCAAAATGCCGAAGCAAATGAGGACTATCAATGGTTGCCATAGCAACAAGCCCAGAGAGCTCTTCTCTGCGTGTGATACAAAGGATGAGGGAAAAGAAAGAGGTCGAGAGATGCTCTAAGCTTTGGAAGACAACTTTCAATTTGGCAGATGCTTTCAAATGGAGCAGCGTTGCTAATACATGACACTTCCCACTGAGTCCCATCTCAAGCACCATATTAAGGAAATAGACATGCTTTTTCCCCAGAGCAATCATAGCCTTTCACATGCATGTTGGAACATGATGGTGTGGTGAATGCAAACTCAGGACCACAGAAAGGGAATTCAAAGCAAACATCACATTGAGTATCTATTCTAAATTTTCAGGTTGCTCAGATTCTTGGATTCAATTTCCCAATGGTGCTTTGGGGTGCTTGGTGCTACAAACATGGCACTGCAGCTTGGAAAGGCAGCCTTTTAACACAAGGAATATTGTAGATTTGACTACTACTCAAAGTATTGCAGGGAGGGGCTACATCCACACTTGGAAATGCTTTTTGGAGATTGACTTTACACCCTACACATAGACCTTCTAAACATATGTTGTCATTTAGTGAAAAACAACCTTGCAGCAATACTGTCATCATGCACTTGAATTTTGTTAATCTTTCCAAACATTTTTGAGTACATGGATTATCTATTATATAAACAGTTCCATATGGATTGTAAAAGTTTGTTCCAGAATCAGTTAAACCTTTTTAAAATATTGCTTTTATCTTCCTAAACTCTGATTAATTTTGTGTACAAGCACACTAATTATTATGGATGTATTGCTGTTTCTTTGGGAGTAGATTTAGAGAAGCTAAAAATCTATCTTCTTCATATTACATTGGTTGTCCCCAAACTTCCACAGTATACAATAAAAAGCAACAATATTCAAACAGCAATATTGCAAAAGTATATGTGATATTTATCTTTGCTTAAAATAGGTTGAGATCCAGTGTGGTGTAGTGATTAAGGCATCAGGCTGGAAACTAGGAGACTATGGATTTTAGTCCCACCTTGGCATGAATGCAATGGGTGAACTTGGGCTAGTAACTTTCTCTCAACCTTAGAAAAGAGACAAGGGCTAGCCACTTTTGAAAAAAATTGCCAAGAAAACTGCAGGCACTTTTTCAGGCATTGTCTGAAAATTAGATACCTTTGAACTGAAGGGGGGGGGGGGGGGAGGAGCCTTAATATTTTGAATCATGTCCCCCAAATGGGAAAAAGATTGGAATAATCTTCAAGGCTAATTGCCTAGAGCACAGTTACCTTCACACATGAATTCTTTATAGTTATTGGACAATTACTCCTTTTATTCTGCTGATGATAGAATAGAGGAAATATATTTTTTTCAAATGAAAGCACACTGGTCAGATCACCTTAAGACTGAATTTTATTGAAAACTCAGAAGAAAGTCATTGTCTGCTGCTTGACAACTTTTACCTGTGAAGCATTTCAGCAAAGTAAATATCTTCTCCCTCAATTTGTAAATCTGACTTCCCTTGATTTTAATTATGTCTTTTAAAACAATTGTTAATGGCTATGTTTTAATTCATATACTGTACTCTGAATTCTACTTATTGATTGGAATTTGATGCTTTTATTGTATAACTGATAAATAACCAATGAAATGCATATTGCTATAGCTTAAGAATTGTAGTAATTAAATATTTATTCCCACACCCACTACTCATGCATAGGCACCCCTGCACTGCCTCTTGCAAATGTGCACAACCCACCTCCCACATCCACTCATGCACACAGGCCTCACTGAAGACTAGGATAGTGAAAAAACAGCCAAACAGGCAAACTGGTTTGCAAAAAACCCCACAATTCCGTGATTATTTTCCAGTACAAAAACAAAAGCCATTTTTAAGAGTTCAATGCAGATCCCTTCTATTTTGATGTTTCTTCCAAAGACTAAGATGGACAAGAAAGCCCTGAGCCTCTGGGTTTTGAGTTATGATTTCAAATCTGTGGTGCTAAATATTCACAATTCAAATTGCTGCTATATAAAGCTATACTAACAAGTATTTAAAAGATAGAACCCAAATGAGTCTCCCTGGAAATAAGAGATTACCTTCTAGAATGGGGTAATAGCTGTGGCCATAGTTCCCTCTAAGCTGAGCAGTGAGCAATCGCTCACTTAAAAATCATCATCAACTCAGAGTTTTCCAAACCTGCCCAGAAGCCGAGAGGGCAAGGGTGAGAGGGAAGGAGAGAGAGAGGAAGAGAGAGAAACAGATAGAAAAAAGAGAGGAAGGAAAAGAGAAAGAAAAAGAATGGGAGTAAGGAAGAGAGAAAGAAAATCAAAATCTAGTTTGAAACTAGCTCAACTATTTAAGTGGCATTTTGATATTGATATTGTTTCAACAAATTTATGCATTTTTCAAGGACACTCTATTATGTGTGCAGAGTTGATACTTTATTTTGAATATTGCGTTTGATTTATTGTTTTAACAATTACTCTCTTTCAGATATATTTAATAATAGATATAATAATCCCTAATGTTCCTCGTCCCGTAACAGAATACCTTACAAAACTAGACTTACAAACCTGGGCAAGAGAGCTTAGAACTAAGGCGCCTTAAACATGATCTGTAAAAAATATGACTTTAGTAATAGAGTTGTTGAAGGGTGGAACTCATTACATCTTCTGGAACCATAGGAATCCTGTTAACAAACTTCCACAATAGGTGAATTTCCTCGAACTATATTCCTTAAACCAATTTTTCTCAAACTATATCTTCTAAATTTCAGTTCTGTAAATTTGCATGGAGGCCCTTATTGGCCAGAGAATTGGAGAAGGCTGGCTAATAACAGCTACAGGTAATTATTCATCTTTAAAATCCTCCTCCCATAACAGAATACCGTACGAAACTAGACTTACAATCCTGGGCCTAGAAAGCTTAGAACTAAGACGCCTTAAACAAGATCTAAGTATTGCCCACAAGATTATATGCTGCAACGTCCTGCCTGTCAACGACTACTTCAGCTTCAACCACAACAACACAAGAGCACATAACAGATTCAAGCTCAATATTAACCACTCCAAACTTGACTGTAAAAAATACGACTTTAGTAATAGAATTGTTGAAGCATGGAACCCATTACCGGACTCTGTAGTATCATCCCCTATTTCCCAACATTTTTCCCTTAGACTGTCCACAGTTGACCTCTCCAGTTTCCTAAGAGGTCAGTAAGGGGCGTGCATAAGTGCACTAGAGTGCCTTCCGACCCCTGTCCTATTGTCTCTCCTATATCCCATATATCTTCTCTTCTATCCCTATAACTTTCTTCTATTCTCTCATCGATTTATTTTATCCTATATTCTCTCTTCTATTCTTTCTCTAATTCTATTTTCTCGAAGGTATCCTCTATTACCTTCATTGTGTATTATTGTGTATTGGACAAAATAAATAAATAAATAAATAAAAATAAAATAAATAAACAATTGGCTTAATATGATTAGATAAGTGTTACTGTAAATCACCAAAAGTTTAGAAAGAGATATATAAATGTTATGAGGACATAACAGTCCATGCTTTCAAAAAAAAATCCTTTAAAATCACTTTCATTTTTTACAAATTAATATTCAAAATTATTTTTCTAAAAACTACAACATTATTGTTGTCTTGTTACTGGTCTGGATGCTGTTACTTCCCACAATCATAAACTTCAATTCCAGATTGGAATAAATAATAATAAATAATAAACTCGGTTATAAAGAAAAGGAAGCTGCACGAATACAGAGGACAGGCCGTCAGTGGTCTTTTTTTGGGGGGGGGGGATTTGAATCTCACGCCTTGATAACAGAATAACTGAGCAAAAACTAGGTGGTGCTCTTGGTAGCCAAGAGTCATAATTGCACAGTGTTTCTCAACCATAGCAGTTTGAAGATCTGTGGACTTCAACTCCCAGAATTCCCCAGCCAGCAGCGCTGGCTGGGGAATTCTGGGAGTTGAAGTCCACACGTCTTCAAACTGCCAAGGTTGAGAAACATTGCTGTAATATAAGCGATGTTTCAATTTCTTTCCTTTTTAATGAAATGTGCCTCCACGGATATAGTTTTTTATTCATGCGGCTTAACAAGCCATAACAAGCCAGTTTTTAGTTTATTGGTACCCAGTAAAAGGGCTGAATGCCAATTTTGGGGGGATAGGTTAACCACGCTGGCTTAGCAATTGCAAAAGAGAAATTAAACCTGTAACAAAATTTCCTCTTTTGAATAAAGTGCGTGTTTGTTGCTTCATCTGTGCTTACAATCACTTCATTCAGGAGAGCCCAGCATGAAAGATATTTATCCCCACTCTGCACAAGAGAAAACAGCGAGACTAAATTACGCATGCTCCAAAACGCCGGACCCGGATCGGGTTCTGCGGCGAATATCCACAACAAAGACCAGCTGAAGTAACGCGCACGCGCACATCATACGCGTGCTCCGCGGCCCCCGCCCGCCCGAATGTACATGCGCAGTAAAAAAAAAAGAAACCAAAAACGGTCTAGGTCCGGAATCCGTCTACCAGCTTCGCCTTCTGACCGCCCACAGGCGACGATTAATGACGTCACGACGACGCTAGTCGGCGGTAGTTTCAAAAAGAGAATGCGCTTTTCTTAGTTGTGATCATGTCGACGTTGAGTGCCTTTGGCAAACTCCCAACACTCACTTCTGCGACTATTTTGGTACGTATCGTGACGTCTTTAAAACAATAGTTCACGCGGGTAACGTCTGCCTTTGCTGTCCCTTCTCCGGTTGTCGGTTCTGAGGTCCTGAGTTGAAAACGGGTTAAAAAAAGCGATTCCCTCCTTCAGCCGGTGGTCGGCAGGTCTCTTTTTAGCCAGTTGACCCGGGATTTGGGTGGTTTCAGCTTGACACGGGAGTTGCATTGAAACTTTCCAAGGAGCGACATTCTGCGGAATGATTTCGCTTGTGGAATACTCACGCCTCTCGATCCGAAGGGGAAATCTGCAAACTAGATGTTTTTGGAGATCGATCGGTCTGTCTGTCTGTCTGTCTGTCTGTCTGTCTGTCTGTCTGTCTGTCTGTCTGTCTGTCTGTCTATCTATCTATATGGTATCTATCTATCTATGGTATCTATTTATGATATCTCTATATATTCTATCTATCTATCTATCTATCTATCTATCTATCTATCTATCTATCTACTATCTATACTGTCTGTCTGTCTGTCTATCTATCTATCTATCTATCTATCTATCTATCTATCTATCTATCTATGGTATCTATCTATCTATCTGTATACAGTATATAGGATTGTAGTATGTATAAACATGACATAAGTAAAAAGTAACAATAAAGAGGACAGTAGGACAAGGACGCTAGCGCAATGGTGCGTTTATGCAGTCCCTTTACAGACCTCTTAGAAATGGGGAGAAGTTAACTGTAGACAATCTAAGGTTAAAGTTTTTGGGGTTTGGGGAAAAAGCCAGAGTCAGGTAAGGCGTTCCAGGCGCCATACCTGACTCTGTGGTTTCTTCCCCAAACCCCAAAAATCACTCTATTGCTGAAGTTGTGTTTTCTGCAGTTGAGTTTGGAGCAGTTTACATTGAGTTTGAAGATGAAGTAGTCATTAACAGGAAGGACCTTTTGGTAAATTGTCTAATCCCAGTATTTCAAGTCTGGTGGAATAAGGTATTTTTTTGCAAGCAGAGGAGTGAAGGACTCTTGTATAATATTTCTGGACTCTCTCGATTGTATTAATGTCTGATATGTAATGCAGGTTCCAGACAGCTGAGCTGTATCCCAGAATTGTAAGTGTTTTGTAAGCTCTGGTTAGCAGTGTAATATTGCCAGAGAAGAAGCTACGTAAGATTAGATTAACAACTCTTAGTGCTTTTTTGGCAATGTTAAAGTGGGCTCTAACATTTAGGTCATTGGATGAGTACTCCAAGGTCTTTGACAGAGTGAGGGTCATCTACAAGTTAATTTCCTCCAAGTTTGTATTTTGTATTCTGATTCTTTTTGCCAATGCGTAAGACAGAGCATTTGTTGGTTGAACAGTGATCCAGGTAGTAGTTGTCCCCAAGGTGCTTTTTTCAAGAGACAGATGGACTTCCAGAAAGTCCACTTGCATTTAAAAAAAGCACCTTTGGGACTGTAAAGTAAATTAATGTCTTTGTGAGTATGGCACCTCTGTATTTATTAAGTATCCCAGGTCCCAGTAGTTGACGGCAGCTCCTTAACCCATCTCAAGAAAAGCTCCCGAGGCTTGGATCTGGCTAATACTTTGGTGAGATGACATCTGGAATTTCCAGATGTATAGGCTAGAGTGGGAAGGTGGAAAAGAATACCGAAAGAAAATCACTTCTTTGAATGTTGCCAAGTAAATTAAACTCAGGCAGTAATGACAATGACATATTTGTGACCTGTTATACTGAAAATTTTAAAAACAACCTATTAAATTCCTCCCAGCGAATGGCTATTTTTTTTAATTGAGTCTAAAAAATTCAACTCATTAAGTTAGATAATAGACAATTGAGGACAGCAAAAGTATAGCAGATTAGAACTGATCACTGTTTATCTTGCAGCTAATTGAACTAACTTTTTCCCCTCATTAATAGTTGGTGGGAACAAATGATGTTTTCCAGCAGCAACTAGCAGAAACTATACTTAAGGAAAAACAAGATTTGAAAGTAAATATGTAAGTAGCGGAAAAAAGACTCCTCTTAAAATTATTGCCAGAATTTTTGTTCTCACCTACATTTTGTGGAATTCTATAGAACATTTGTTAATCTAAAATGATGACAATTGTGGTTTATGGCATCATGATAAAGTGCCATGCTCCAAAATGAGGAAATACTACATTCAATCTGCACCTGTAGAGCCCTTGCTTTTGATTATGTTGTCAATTTCAGGGAATGATTTGTCACACCAATAAATTCTATTCTCTGTCCCCCTCCCTAAAAAAAGGGTTTTTTTTTAAATCCTAACTAGATAATTAATAGTTTGCTACCGTGTTTCCCCGAAAGTAAGACAGTGTCTTACTTTCTTTTTACCCCCAAAAGCCCCACTACGTCTTACTTTCAGAGTATGTCTTACATTGGAAAAAAATTGAAAGGGTCGCGTTCCCGAAGACATCTCCCCAGAGTCCAGAAGGGCACGCGTGGAGCCGCAGACGCGTGTCGGGGAAGCGTGTGTCTGGAGGGGAGGAGCCGCTCTGCGCAGTTGGGCAGCCCCACCTGCCTGCCGGAAAGGAGGTGGGCGAAGGAGGGCGTAGCTCCGGCCGCTCGCCTCGGAGCCGGTCGACCTCGCTGGCCGCTTGCAGCCAAGCCTCGGCAGGACTCGGTTGCTGGGACGAGCGCCTTCGCTGCAAGCCGCCGCCCGCTCGGCTCGCTTCGGACCAGCGCCGTCCTTCGCTTTGCCAAGACGGGGAAGAGGTGGTGGCGCCGTGG